>NC_025996.2:31160000-31195142 GCF_000442705.2 Elaeis guineensis
TTTTCTGTACAGATCTTCTTGTACATATACTCTACCTCAATAAATTTCATGGGTGGTTTGTCATCTCCCTCTTCAATCAAAAAAAAAAAAAAAAAAAGGTTACAGATAAGGCCTATGATCACAGATAGATATATTAACTGCATACATTGTGGTTACAGTCCTCCACATGTGCTACACCACCTCAGTGTTATATAAAGGGAGTAGGTCTTGTGAAGCCCAATGCCTTTTTTTTAAAACGCAATCCAAAGAAAACAGATCATACTAACATATTATCACACTCACATGTAAGGTTCGCAATGGGGACAAACAACTTGATGAAGATAAAACATAAGGTCTCATGACATAAAATTAAGAGGTACCTCATTTAGTCGGATAACGGTTTGTTTGATCAAAATAAGTTAAACTAATGACCAAACATATAATCTAATATTGCAAATATAAAGTTTATTCGAATCGAAATTTAAGCTGCTTTTGTATCTTTTCTATCAGTTTCCACATTAAATTTTGTCGGGTATTTATTACAATAGGCTACAGTGTATATTTGGCTCCATAAGTAATACCAGATTCGAGTCCTCGTAGAATCTGATCCAAATATTTTTGACATTTTCCTATATATTATCGCATGGACATGTGTTCTTTTGGGGTGAGTAGTCCATTTCGGGTCTTTAAGCTCCACCTTTACAGAAAGATGGTCCCTCGTGCCTTTATGTTTTCTATTCAGCCAGCAAGCATGCTCCTGAAAAGAAAAAAAGAAGAAGCACTCCTTGGGCCTCTAGCCTCTAACCTAATGCTCCAAACTCAATTAGCCTAGTTAATTAAGTTTTGCCAGAGGAAATTGATGATTCTTAATAATACCATCTTGGCTCTTATTTGGAGCAGTGGCAGCTCAACTTGCTAGGCCTGCCATGGTTGACCACTTTTCAAACTAGCCCCCATGAGTTCTCCAATATAATATGCTAAACCCATTTATTTATTTGTTTACTTGGTAGAATGCTAAACCCATTTGTTTTTGTGCTACTTTGGGTCCTCCTTGTTGAGGCACTTGCCGGCTTTCATACGGGCTACGAACCTCAAGGTGCAGCCTGGACGGGGAGGAGTTTAGCAGGCATAAATTGAACTATCACCATGAGAGGCATATGCCATCATATATCTGGCCCTTCATTTCTGTAAGGGATTGGATTGTTTTACTTCCACCTTTCAAGGGAGCTGTTAGGTTTTATTTGCTTAAATATGTACTGATCATTACTTTGTTAAAACTTAACTTATTTTAATCCTTTGATTGTTTGATTGATAGATAAATTGTTAAAGAAAAAATTTATTCTTTTTAAAGTAGCGAGATGGGTATCTTGCCCTGAGGAGCCCGAAATTGAAGCCCTTAGATAAGGATGCATCCTTGGTCGCTTGGCAAGAAACTACATTTTTGGCCAAGAGTACGGCATCATCAAGGGCAACATTCATGGTTGTTCTTTAGGCACCTTTAAACCTGTGGCATGTGTCTCTGTGGTTTTGATCTCATCGAACAGTGAACACAACAAAAAAAAAAACAGTGCAAATATTTTGTGTGGGGGACAAGCTCTCAGGATGCGGCTTGTCACATCATAAAGTATCCCCCCCCCCCCCCATCCTTGCCGGCGGTGACACCTACCAATTCTTCTTCCTTTACTCTTAAAGCATTCAAGCATGTAAAGAAATATATAAAAATATATGGGCTAAACTTTATAAAAAAAGATTCTGAACTTTATGTCTCAATTTAACTTGAATCTCAAATTCCAATTTCTCATTAGTTCGACTCCCAAACTTTTAACCTCTCAAGCATTAAATAGTTAACAGAAACAGACACGCACTTCGTACATGCCCTTTCATTTTACTTACATAGCACAATGAGAGCTCCAAGACCGCCATTAACATGGAGACTATATGCAACGAGCAGAGTACACCATATCACTGCATTGATATTTCCTTGATGAAGAAGGGATAAGCATCCTGTAGAAGCCCACTATGGCAAAGCAAAACAATCATGCACTTGTAATAAGCAAGATGAGGATTTAGATCGTAATTCTTCCAACAAAATCGTCCTTCGCTGACCCACTGCATTTGCCTTCTCGTTGGAGGTGGATCGGTGCCAAGCCTACGCTTTCCTGTGGGAAGATGAGAACGAGGTATATGTGGAACAACAGCTAATTTCTCATTTAACCCCATAAAAATAGAAGCAAAGCGGTTTACTCCAGCTCTCTCGGGGCCGATTCTTCGAGGGTAAAAAATTTATTCAGAAATTCATATCTTCTAAATAAATATTTTTCAGATAATATTTAGATAAAAAAATAATTTATTTATATTTTTTATATATTAAAAAATTATTCAATAATATGTTATCTATGTTTTTTTGGATTACTAATTTTCTGGATAAGTTGCTAAGATCTATCCATATTTTTCATAATATATTTTATTATATATAATAATATAATATAATATAATATATTTAAATACTATAATATATAATATTATATATTTATAAATTAATAAAATAATTATATTATATTAAAATAATAAAATATTATTATTCAATAATAATATAATATAATATTATATATAAGAAATATTATATATTATTATATTATTAATATTGGGTTAGGGGTATATTATGAATGAAATAAAAAGATTATTTTTTTGGTTGATAGAAAAATTACTTATCCACCTTCTATGTGGATAAGACTTTCTTCCCATTTTATGGATAAATATTATCCATGAAAAAAATGATTTATCCATCTAGAGAAATGTAAGAATATAGATAAGTTAGTGAATAAAAAAGTTGACTAATTTTTTTTATAATATTTATCTATAAAAGAATGAGCCCTTGATATCTTTCACATGTGACTCCAAAGAGATTGCGGGAGTTCATTTAGTAATTAGAACAATGTAATAGATAGAGGTGAAGCAGTTTTGTGATGATGGAAGGGCACATGCAGGGTGCATACTTTATTATGTTAATTATTTGATATTTAAGTGATGAAGGGGTCATATTGTAAATGAGTTACAAGTTTGTCACGTTCCAAAATTAAGACATAACACAGTCATATTATCGAAGGATGTTGCTTTGAATAATATGAAGTCTGTCAATCATAATAAGCTAAAATTTATCATAAATAAAATATAATAAAAGATTCAATTCTATCATTTATCAAATAAATAAATTAAGATTGGTTTAGAGTATCTAAATCCAAGATCAAATACCAAATCTATACCTCAAAATTCATAATAGTTAACTTCAAGTCCATGATCATCTAATAAAATAAATCTAGCTATAAAATTTTTAAGCTTGTTAGTGTAGACTCCCAAGCTTGGATGATCCCCCGTTATTCTTAATCTTATTCCTCTATAAAATAAAAATAAAGAGATATGAGCTAAATAGCTATGTAAGTAAAATCTATACTTCCTTATCAGATCAAGTATAAATTTTTCTATGATAATATAATATTAAAAAAATAATAGATATTATAAAATAAAATATTTTATAGAGCACATAATAAAATGAGTCATAAAGATAATTGTGCAAGCATAAATTATGAATATTTTGTAAATAAGATTCATAAATTATTTTTATTATATGTTCATATCATAGTTCAAAGTGTTGCTCTCAAATATTCATACTATAATCACTTTGTACTTATGATGGGATCCGTATTTTTAATCGATATAATTTTTGTTTCATATGCTAACTTTATATCCATTGGCAGGGTCTTTGTTCGTATAGATACTAGCTTTGGATGTCGACTTTCCCAATTCTAAGAATTCATACATAGTTATTTAAGAGTCTTTAAAATTTTAATATATTTTTTTAATATATATATAGATGAAAAACTACTAAATAGCACAATTAGATTCATATTTCATAAAATACTATTTTCATTAAAAAAATATTCATAAAATCACTTTTCATAATAAAGCATGATCTTTATATTTATAATACATATGCTGATCCTTTTATTTTAAGAAAACTATGATATCATCAATACCAGTCCATATGTATAGAAAATATGATAGTTTGAAAATAAATAAGGAATGTGAGATCTACTTACCTTGTTTGTCCTGTATCTTCAGACTTCATTAGGAGATTCGGTGAATCCTATTTAATATATTAAAAATATAATCAACTTATATTTAGTGAATTTAATAGAATTAAATCATAAGAAAAATAAATGGTTGACTGGATGGTCAGTCCAATAGGCTATTCGAGCACCACGGCAGTTCAAGATCTCCTAGCCAAGGGCTAGATCAAAGTGATTCGATCAAAAAATCATGAAGCATGGATTAAATCAAGGCCAGATCAATCAAAAAGGTTCATCAATAGTAAGCTTTAAAGATACGTAACATGGCCAAAGTAATCGGTTCGACAAATTACCCGAATACTAGAGCGGTTAGGGCCTTCTTGTAGATGGTCAACTTGAGTCCCTAGAGCAGGAAGATGCGACTCTATCTTAAGATGCAAAAAAGGGGGGCATGGTGGCTAGTTGCTGAAGGACTGGCAACAAGCAGCAGCAGCAGGCGACCGACAATGGTGGAGCAAGGGATAGCTGACGGTGAGGACTAGCTGCTGAAAAATCAAAAAAAATAAGCTTTAAAAATAGGAGATTTGGACATATTTCTTCTTTTTAGCTGTTGGCCAGTCATCAGTGATCATGGACCATTGCAGGAGAAGAATATGAAGGTCTAGGAGCTTGATCGGAGGCTCATTCATAGAAAATAAGGGAGGTGGTAGTCGAAAAGGAAAAAGAAGTTGATCAAAAATAGGGGATGAAGTTGAGCTCTCTTTTTGGTGGATTTTTTGTGAAGTCGGTAGCCGGTGATGATACCTAAGGCCATAAAAAGACAATGAGAAGAGAGGGAGAGAGAGAGAGGAGATGGGATTGGGGCCTTTCTTTGGCTCTGGAATGTCCTTGGCTTCAATTTTCAATAGGCATAAGAATGGAGACTGTGAATCCAAAGGAAAAAAAAGGAAGGGAGTTGTGATGATCACCGATAGAGGGCCCTAAGGGGAGAGAGAAGTTCTATTTATAGAGAGTCCTAGGGTTCCGGTGGCCCTAGGACTCCAGTTTTTTTTTGGGATTTGTCAAAGAAGAGTCTACTTCCAATCTTTTTTTTAATTATTTCTATTTGTGGGCTTGTGGCTCTTTGAATATGGGCCAGCCATGGACCGAGCCATCATAAAGTTTAGAAGTTGAATTGTGAGAAATTAAAATTTAGGGTTCAAGTTAAAATTAGACATAAAGTTCAAGATTTTTTATAAAGTTTACTCGAACATATGGATACCATTTTGCATTTTTTAATTTTAAAAATAAAAATAAAAATTTTATTTATTTTTTAAAATCTATAAAAATATATATACATTTGTATGTTCAATTTGGAAAAAAAAATATAAATACGAAGATGATAATGGAGGTGAGGCAATGGAGATAGTAGAGGTGTCATAGTATCATAGATAGATAGCAAAAATATGGTGGTGGCAGTGACAACAATAGCAATAGTAGTAATGATGTGAGATACTAGTGATATAGAGGAGGTGATGACGATGTCAATAGTGATGTGAAGGAAGCGGTGCTAGTAATAGTGGTGGCGAGGATACTAGCTTTGTAGAGCAAGCAGTAAAGATAGCGATGGTGGTATAGCAACAATTAGTGCTGAGGCGGTGCCAATAATAAAGATAATAATAGTAGCAATAGTAGTATGGTGAATGCGGTGACGATTATAGAGATGGTAGTGGTTGTGCTAGTAGCAAAGGTGACGATTGTGATGATAAAGAAAAACATGATGACGGTGGAGATGATGTTGGTAATGGTATTAAGATATGATTTTTATTTTTAAAAATACTAAATATATAATTTTTTTATTTTTATTTTTAAAAATAATAAAAATATTTTTTTAATAATATTATTATTATATATATAGGGGCAAACTTGGGTAAAGTCATCGGATTTGGGCTCAGATTTGATTAGGTTAAAACTGGATAATGAGGGTTCTATATCGATGATCCAAGCCATTGGATATGATCTACTGCCCTAAAACTGCTTGCCTACCAAAAATAATATGATTTGAAAACCCCTCACCTATGCATCAAGTGATCAAAAAATACATCTAATTCAATTTTATTTAGGCTGTCCATTTTTTGACTATTTGATATATAGGCTAAAGTCTCCAAATCTTTTGATTTTTGTAGATCATATTTAACGGTTTGGATCATTAATGTACATAAAACCCTTGTTATAGAAGTCAAAATTCGATCGATCTAATTCTAGTCTGGCTGTATATGTGTGTGTATATATAAAGTCTTCATATATATGATTTTATTTTTAAAATAGAAAATAAAAAATAAAAATAATACTGAGATCACCCAGATGTTTAAGGCAATCACATGCAATTGTACTCCAATAAGATGTCTGTCTTTGGATAAGATACCCTTTTGAGTAGATTTGGTGCAAGGTTCCATTCACTTGAAGTCAACTTGGGTGGTCCAAATGATGCATTACTGGTTACCATCGACACAAGACTACAAGCATGCCTCCACCTTCATGTGGTGACTCCCAGAACCGACCGAGAGAACTGTCGCGCACTGTCTATTTTCATGAGCATATCCTGTATCAAAGTTATGCAAGGCTAATTTAGAATATACTGAAATCCATGGAAAAGAGAACCTTCTAGTCTTTCTTTACAGGCATTGGTTCAACTTAATGACTCCACACTGCCGTTATCTATGATAAATTTTATCTTAAAATCTTTTTCTCCTTGGTGGAAACATAGAGGCTTGAACCAATCACCATCAGGGGGGTATTAAGTTAGTACTTTACAGCTAGATTAGTCATGTAACTGTTGTTAGACTAGTATCTTCCTTAATGAAACTTTTTGTTGTTTGATGAAATGGGAGGATTGTCCACTATAATTTATTATGTATCTGAAAATATATACAAGGTGTGTGTTATATATGAAAAAGGGAGTTGGGGGGGTTATGTGTGTGTGCAAGCTCACACATAGTAAGACAAGGGGTGTAAAGCTGGAGTTCTACGACATCCGAGCTGCAGGTACAACATGCAGCTCTGATAACTTTATATCATTTTAAGCATCTTTAGTAGGTCCTGCATAGCTTCTGAGAAGGAACACTGCATGCTCCTAGACTTTTAATGCCGCTGTAGCTTCAAATCTAAACGCGCTGTTGGTTTCTTTCCTTCCAAAGACCCCAGCAAACCATTGAGATAAGGCAACCACAAGCTCGTGTCAATCCTCTGACTTCAATTGTTTTCCTCCATTTGATCCATGGTTCTTCAATTGAGAGTCAGGAGTAGGCTGAGTGGATACCATCCTATGGATCTAATCCCAGATGGACGGTGCGAAGGTGCACTTCAGGAACAAATGGTCTGCGGTTCCATCTTCATTTCTGCATGGTAGACATGAGGGGGGGGGGGCATTCCAATTACTCTTCTTCATGTTGTCAGCCATTAAAATCTTCTTATAATAAAGGTCAACCAATTAAAGGATTTGACTTCTTCTGGTAGGGGTATCCTCCTTAATGAAACTTAAAAGGAAAGGGTATAAGGAAGATCGGTTAGCTTTGTCATAAGTGAGAGGGACGACCAACCATCGACGTTATATTGCGATTCTTGTTGACCGTTATCACATTACAGTCTCACAAGAATGATTGCTTCCAATAGCTTATCATCTCAGCTTCATGGCATTTTCAACTAAAAGTATTGGCCCATGCCTTTTGGAAATAGCCGCAGGATTTAATTTTAATTTAAGTGAAAGTCTGTAACAATCTTGTGGGTATTCCAAACTGAAATTAGAGATGCTTCCATTTTTATTTTAATTTAATAAATGCAATTATTATTTACAAATGTCAAATAGCTTTATCCAGTAATCTACTATATGCTGGGCATCAAGTTCTTGTTTTTGTGCATTCGTTTCCAAAGTTATGAAGTTCAAATTAAGTCCATTAAGCATATAATCGGAAAATCAAAATTGGACCTAGCACAATCGGTTCGGTAATTAAATTTTTCGAAAAAATTTCAGCTGACCCATGCATCCATCTCTCATGCTTTCCCATAGAGAAATCAACTAGCAGACTGGATCATCAATTTTGCCATTACCACCTCCAACACCTGCCTCTGGTTTTGTGATTTCGCACTAGACCAAATGAGGTTGGTGGAGCAGATGCTAGGGGATACAGTCAAGAGACGTCATAATTTGTTTGGGGGGGTCTGCCCCTTCTCCTTACCCAAAAACAAAGGTTTTGCACAATCAAATACTTGGAATATTCTTGCCCTCACAACTTATTAAAAGATTTCAGTTCCAAAATCCAAATAATTTTAATGATCTGCATAAGAACAGACCTAGAAACCATGGTTTTATGTCTAGGACTTAAACTAGACCAAATAGTCAGTTATAGTCTTTCCTTTTGTAGTATATCCAATTGGATATAATATTCATGCACTCGATTGCAATCTTGTGACATTTGGGTTGACATAGCAGGTCAAGCTAGTCTTTGCACTTAGTTTCAAGTTTATTGACTCAAACTTTAGTCTAAGTTTGAAACATAAAACCATATATAATGATTTATTTTTATGTGTTAGGGCTGGTTATTCACATACAATGATCTATTTACATCTATCATGAGTCTAAATGACAAAAGTGTCAAGAAGATGTATTACTGCTCCAATTAAAACTTCTCGATTCATAATATTTATAGAAGGAAAATTGTGATTGCATGTTATAGAATTTGTCCAACCCATTCTTTCCCTAAAACTAATACCATTCTTTCTAGATGCTAAAAGTGATCGACATACTCATTTGTAGCTTCCCTATTCTCTATAGTTGCTTCAACAGTTCAACCAAACACTTGACACTGAATTTTGAACTGACTTATATAATTGGCATTCATGCCTAACAGTGTTGAACTTGAATGCATTTTAAGGCCCCCACAGATAGTATTAAGAATTCTAATTGCAATATAATTACTATCTTTATAATGTTAGAAATAGAAAGTGCCAACGCAACATTTATGTTGATAGAGAAACAATTCTACCACATCATTGTGCTACTTACAAAAGTCAGTGCTGCTGCTTTTGGTCCACAGTTTGTGCTGAATTCGTGCTCTTCATAGATATGTACCCCTAATTCCTCCAATCTAAATTTAGGTTCCCTATTTTCGGAATCTTTCCTTTGGATAGTAACAATATCTTATAATACATTTAATTGTTAAATATCAATATTCATAGTTCAGATTTGATATTATTGCATTAAAAAACTCTGTTATGCGTTAGCATGGCAAAAAAGCTGAGCCTTAGAAAGAAAAAGACTGGAGATGAAAACTGTCAATGATTCAATGTATGGAACAAAAAGAAATATTCAGCATACACACAAGAACATCCCATAAAGGAGATCATCAGATATATATATATATATATATATATATATAAAGCATTCATGTTTCCAGATAATAAGAACTAAATCATAATGAGACAAGTCATAGGAATACCATTACATATATCTGAAACTATTTTGATGCTCTGATATGAATAGGACTACAGGAGATTCTGGACCATATGGCACCACATCCATCAGCATATTTCCAATTGCCTAGCATAACAAATTTGTTTCTTTCACCAACCTTTTGTCTGCTATCACCTATTAACTTCCAAAAACAAAGGCAGGAAACGGAGAAAAAGAACATGGAAGTGCACTGTAGCTGGTCACTCCTTTGCCCTATGGTTGGTTACCCTCAAATATCAAGGAAAACGGTAAAGTATTCCTATCTTCACCCCTCAATTTTTTTAACACGCCCTTTCTAGCTGGTCTCTTCCTCGAAATTATTTATTTGCAAAGAAAAGGAAAATGCACCACTTATAGAATATCATTAAAGATGGGGTGGAAGTAGGAAACCAAATAAAAAAAAGGCAACAGATGTGAAACCAGTCAATGGTATCCTTATCTTACACTCGACTATTATACCTCCTCGTTGCCCCCATGGAAACATATAGAGTTCTTAGAACAAGTTTGTTTGGCGAAAGAGCAAGTGAAGGGAGGGAAGACTCCTCTTGACTGGGCTTTGGAAGGAGAGGGAAGTGAAGAAAGAAAATGTAAGTTTCCTCCGTCTTCATCAATCAAAGTATCTTCTTTCTCAAACTGTGGGAATATTTGCTTTCAAGTCCCTCTCAAGCCTCTCTTTACCATTTAATCATCAAGTTTTCTGTTTCCCCCTCTGTTTTAATCAAAAAAGAACAATATTAGAAAACAGAGCATCGGTTCTTTCTTTTCTGATTTGTTAATTGTATTTTTCTGCTCTTTTTTCTGATTCCGAAATTCTCTGTCTTCGGTGAAAGATGTTAAGATCTGGACTGGGTAGAAAGTTTTGGTGGTTCATCCTTTCAAACTCATTCTTTGGTTTCTTTTCTTTGGAATGTTAAAAATTGGATTTTTGGAATGTTAAAGATGGGATCTTTTTTCTGTGTAATGTTTAAGTTTCAGATCTTGAGGCTTATTTGTGCAGAGGACAAGCTCAGATCTAGACATTAGGAGAGATTCCTGTATCTTTGCATGGAATAATTGACGATAGAAAGCTTCCTAAATGTGAAGGTGCGGAGAAGCTCCTTTCTTTTGGTATTCTTAAAGTCTAATTTCATCCGGTTTCATGCAATTGCATCAGATTTTGGGTGCAGATCCTGCCCAAAGTTCATTTTTTGATGCTTCCGTTCTAATAATCTTCTTCAACGATTTATCATTATGGATAATTTCTATTCTCCATCATTATGAATACATAAAACTTTTTTTTTTTTTTTCTTTTCTTCCAAAGCATGTCTTATTATTCCCCCTCCCTTTTGTTGTTTTAGATGTTGTGGGAGTCATATATGTGTCATTTCCTTCAGAGTTATTAGATGTTAAAGTTTCATACAATTTACTATCTTGATCAAGGAGTCTATTGCTGATATTTCGGACATTTCATGTTTCATTTAGTAAGTGATTTTCCAGGACCCTGTATCTTCTTCATTATGAATTTATAAATATAAGTGTTGTTTTTAAATTTGTTTCTGTTAGAATTTTGACACTTATTTTTCAGAGCTTGTTTTAACTTTGACAGAATAAATATTTTTGGATTTCATAGCAATTTAGTAATATTTTATCTTGGGTTCCAAGTATTTCCACTTGGTCTGAACTAGGAGGTGAGAGAATCAATATTCTCCAGAGATTTCAGACAGCCAGTATGGTAGTTAGGTATTAATTGAATGCTGTATTTTGAAGGTTTTTAGCCTTTGTCTTCATCAAAAATGGTAGTTTTAGTGATTAGAATTTTTAAGCAATGTACTTATTCTTCCACTTAAGGTGCCAATTTGTTGGTTGCTCCATTTCCATTTTTCAGAGGGATTCACAGCCTAGAATGAATTGAAGTTCAAACATACTGAGAGCAGGATAGCATATGAAGATGGATATATGGAGCTTCAACAAGAAAGCTCCAATCTTGGGGCATTGTCTGCCACAATCTCAAGGAATCGTTCATCTTCTTCCTCTGCATTTGTCTCTGCAAGTCAGTCGCCTTTCTTCTCCCCAAGATCACCGGTGCTTGGCTCTGAACCAGTCCTACCTGATGTTGCAAACACTTCCAATGATCTTTTTATAAATGTTGGTCACCTTGGTTCCAGCACTGTGACTAAACCAGAGTCTTTATCTAAAATCCACCTCGTGGCATCTGATGTTTCTCCCATTCTAAATTTCTGCACTTCCAGTAGTTTTGGAGCTCCAGGAAATGTTGACAACGACCCCGGTCTGGTTTCCCCCTTTAATGGCAGTTCATCTAATGACAGCCAAGGAACCAGTAATGGTCGCTTGGCTCGCAGGGAGAAGCAGAAGAGATTGGGGAGAAGCCAGAGAAGGTTTTCCTTTACCGAGCCTTCAACTCCGGTTTCTTCAGCTAATAGGCTTAGGAGTTGTGATGTGTACATAGGATTTCATGGACGTAAACCCTCCTTGCTGAGATTTGCCAATTGGCTTCGTGCAGAGTTGGAAATCCAAGGGATCAGTTGCTTTGCATCTGACAGGGCCCGGTGCAGGAATTCTCGTAGCTATGATATGGCAGAAAGAATAATGAACGCTTCTACTTATGGAGTGGTGATCCTCACCAAAAAGTCATTTGGGAATCCTTATAGCATAGAGGAGCTTAAAAACTTTTTGAGTGGAAAAAATCTTGTTCCTATTTACTTTGACTTGAGTGCTGCTGATTGTCTTGCAAGAGATATAATTGAAAAGAGGGGAGAACTGTGGGAGAAACATGGTGGCGAGTTGTGGACGCTGTATGGTGGCTTGGAAAGGGAATGGAGAGAAGCTATAGATGGACTTTCACGGGTATTAGACTGTCAATTGGAGGCATATGATGGTCAGTGGAGAGAATGCATACTACAGGCTGTGGTTCTTTTGGCTACAGGATTGGGGAGGAGAAGTGTGGTGGATAGAGTAAATAGGTGGAGAGAAAGGATGGAGAAAGAGGAGTTCCCTTATCCTCGAAATGAAGTTTTTGTCGGTCGGAAAAAGGAACTCTCTGAATTGGAGCTTATTTTGTTTGGAGATGTCAGAGGGGATGGAGAAAGGGAATACTTTGAACTCAAGACCAGGCATAGTCGAAAAACTTTGCCGATTGGAAGGTCTCAGAATTATTGTGAAGACAAAAAGGCAAAGGACCGGAGATCCGAAAGCAGCATCAAAGGAAAAGAGCCGGTTCTGTGGAAGGAGTCTGAGAAGGAAATTGAGATGCAGAGATTGGGCAGTCCACATAGGCAGTGCCACCCTTTAAAGGCAAAAAATGTGGGGAGGTATGGTAGGAGAAGAAGATCGACAAAGATACTGTATGGGAAGGGTATTGCTTGTGTGTCTGGGGATTCAGGGATTGGTAAAACAGAATTGGTTTTGGAATATGCATACAGATTCTCCCAGAGATACAAGATGGTGTTGTGGGTGGGAGGGGAAACCAGATATATACGGCAGAACTATCTGGCTCTATGTACTTTCCTGGATGTCGATCTGAACATTGAAAACCATTGTTGTCTCGAAAAAGGAAAGATGAAGTGCTTTGAAGAACAAGAAGAAGAAGCCATTTTTAGAGTAAGGAAGGAGCTAATGCGGGACATCCCATTCTTAGTTATCATAGATAACTTGGAGAATGAGAAGGACTGGTGGGATCAAAAAGTCATAATGGATCTTCTGCCACGATTTGGTGGTGAAACCCATTTCATAATAACCACCCGCCTTCCTCGAGTAATGAACTTGGAGCCAATGAAGCTTTCATACTTATCTGGTGTTGAGGCGATGGCTTTGATGATGGGAGGTATGAAGGACTATCCAATAGTTGAAATTGATGCTCTTAGAGCCATCGAGGAGAAACTCGGCAGGCTTACACTTGGTCTTGGTATTGTAGGATCTATTCTTTCTGAGCTGCCTATAACTCCGAGTCGGCTGCTTGGCACTATAAATAGAATGCCTTTGAGAGATATGGCATGGACTGATAGAGAAGTTCTTACATTGAGACGGCATACGGTCCTTGTTCAACTTTTAGATGTCTGTCTTTCGATATTTGACCATGCTGATGGACCGAGGAGTCTGGCAACCAGAATGGTTGAAGTAAGTGGTTGGTTTGCTCCTTCAGCAATTCCAGTACCTCTCTTAGCTTTGGCTGCACATAAGGTTGCAGAGAATCATCATGGTTCTCCGGTCAGGAAGAAGCTTTTGCATGCACTAATCTGCAGGTTTACAACATCTCATATCAAGAGATCTGAAGCTGAAGCATCGTCCATGTTGATCAGATTTGGGATTGCAAGAAGTAGCACAAAACCTGATTGCATCCATTTTCATGAGATTGTCAAGCTATATGCTCGCAAACGGGGGGGCAGTCGAGTTGCTCATGCTATGTTTCGAGCAGTTTTCCTCAGAGGCTCCGTCTCTCAATCTTCTGACCATCTATGGGCAGCTTGCTTCTTACTTTTTGGATTTGGAGCTGAACCTGTGGTTGTGGAGCCAACACCATCTGACTTGCTGTTCTTCATAAAACGTGTGGTTCTGCCTCTAGCCATACATACATTCATCACCTTCTCTCGGTGCACTGCGGCATTAGAACTCTTACGCCTCACAACTGATGCATTGGATATTGCTGCTGAGTCCTTGGTTTCAAGATTTGAGAAATGGTTTGATAAATCATTCTGTTGCATTAGACCAGGTCAATCAGATGCTCAGAACACTTATCTTTGGCAGGAATTGGCACTCTTGAAAGCAACTGTTCTAGAAACAAGGGCAAAACTGATGCTTAGGGGTGGGCAATATGACATAGGGGATGACCTTATTCGGAAAGCTATTTTTATCAGGACTTCAATATGTGGGGAGCATCATCCAGACACAGCAGCTGCTCAAGAAACACTTAGTAAACTGACAAGACTTCTCACAAACGTTCAAGTTAGTTGATCTTGTGTAATTCCTTTCTCATTCACCATATATTCTTTCATGTGGTTTCACATTAGAATCACAAAAATGTCTCAGCTCAAATAAGGAAATTAGTGAAAAAACTTCAGTTTTCTTCTCACACTTTGCTCCAATATTGCTGGCTCTTGCAGAAAGCATGGTTCGTAATTTTAAAATTAGTTTGAGCTTGGAGACCTTTTTATATCATCTATTGCTGTTTTTTTTATGCTATCCTGTAGCTAATCGATCATGTATGGATGGTAAGTGTCATTTTTTTAATTGAGTTGTCAAGCCTCCGATCCTTAAGAGTGGTTGTGAAAGGAAAATACTCTTAATTTGCATGATGTAACGTTACTTCTCTCTCATCTACCTAACTTCTTGTTGGTAAATATTAATGGATAATTGGGGTCTGCCAGAATTTAAGAAGTTCCTTGGACTGTGTGATCTCTAGCTTGATGCTGTCTCTGTTTCTGATGGTCCATCAATCTCCGACACAACATAGTTCTACTTCCAGACTGGTGCTTTAATCCATTAATTACAATATATACAACACTCTCCTTTTGATATTGCAGCTTTTAACATCTAGATAGTTTTTTATACTTCCACTTCTTCGATTAGACTTAAAATTGGGTTGGATGCTATTTTTCTGTCTTCATAAATCTTCGTTTTTCTCTGTTGTTCGCTACTTGGCTTCAAGAGTCACTTCTGCAGCTCTGCTAAGCCTCAATTCATTTCATCCTGTTGGTGCCGTGGCCTGTAAAAGCTATAATGGCAGTGACTGTGGCTTCATTATTCAAATAACTCTTGTTGTCAGTTGTTGTAGTCATTTCATAGTTTGCGATGGCATATGACGTATACTCTAGGTTCTGGCTTCTACTAGATTTCATGCAGGGGCCTCTGCCTATTTTAATCTTAGAATTAACTATATTCATCGGATTCTATAGTCATCCCACAACGTATCGTGTCCTTGAAGCTCTCTGGCTTCTACTGCATTCACAAGCCTTGACGAATTGTTTCTGGCTTTCAAGGTGTTCTTTGCTTCTACCAGCTTCATATTTTGATGCTACAAGAACTACGGCAAATGCAAATTAAATATATTTAAGTGAGGGGAATATAACATCACAAGAAGGGTAAGAAGAAGGTCGGTCAGTTCGTGTATTGGGCACGGCTGAGGGACTGCTAAGTATAAATAACTACCACAAATGGCCGCTGCGTCAGGATGGCCGAGTGGTCTAAGGCGCCAGACTCAAGTTCTGGTCCTCGATAGAGGGCGTGGGTTCAAATCCCACTTCTGACATTTTAGGAAATAAATATACAGTTTTTATAGAACCAAGTTATAAAAGCATGTACGCAAATTCTGCCATCTTAAAATTAAATATTTTTATACGAAAAAATTTCTAAAAAATATAATCATTTAGGATAGTAAATGCATTAGAAGGTTCGGGTCCCACCTTTTAAACTAAACACTTTGTATATGATAAAAGTTCTAAAAAATATAACCATTTCAAATCCCATTTTATCAATTAATTTCAATGAGCCTTTAGTTAATAATGTTATTTTTGTAAGTTATTTCTTAAATTTCAACTTTTAAGGAAAGCATTCTCAATACCATGATAATAATTATTGATTTATTAGACAATATTTTATAATAAGACAACTAGGTGAGATTCCTTGCCCTTTGATTTGTATACTGGTTAAAAATTATAACATATTTTATAATAAGACAACTAGGTGAGATTCCTTGCCCTTTGATTTGTATACTGGTTAAAAATTATAACATATTTAATATGATGGATCATATTCTCGTCCAGAAGAGTTTTGCCCAGGTTTAGGACATTACTCAATTTGCTTTACCGGATGTATGATTGAATAAAAGGTTATAAGCTTTATTTGGAAGCTCATTGGATTTCAAATATATCCACCTACCTATCCATAATAATTTAGATACACACAATCTGCCACCATTTATCATCTAGATTTGTATTCTGTGAAATAAAATGTTTCAACTTGCTCTCTCCTACGAAGTCCATATCAACTTGGCTTTTGAAACTACCAACATTTGAGAAAAAACATAAGCACACAACCTCGTTTTTTTCTTTTCTTTGTGTTTGTTTAAAGAAAGGGAAGGAGACTCACCCAAGATCCAAATACGTAGGCGTACACCTCCACGATTCAGTGATTCCATGAAGCAAAGCGATGTCATCATTATGGCAAGCTTAAATTCACTACAACCCTCTATAGTCAAATAAAAAACTTAACAAAACTCGTCTGAAATCTTCCCCTTGGAGCATAAATTTAATTTTCAACTTGAAATTATTCTAAAAGTTCCTTCATAAGTCCTGATTCTACACAGAAAAGAAAGCCCATTAGACATTGAGACACGTTATACATCTGTTGAATAAACGCATCTTCAGCCATATATATACAAAGAAGCACATAAGTAGCTTGGAGGGTGGAAATAAGCAAAGGCTGCAAAGAATGTCCACCGTGAGAGAAGCAGGAGAACAATTGGTAATTATGCCACTTAGACTGATGATGCTTCGTGATTTCGATGCGTAGTTTTCGAAGGTAATTAGCATATTGAGTATATTGGACCTTGCTGCACAGCTAGTTGAAGAACCTGGTCACCTCCACATCAGGTCCCTTCCCATTGAGTGCAATTCCGTTCAACTGCAGCAGCCGGACATCGTTGCCTGGTTGCATGATGCAGTCCATAAGCAACACAGATGATGATGCATGGCTGGACCAGGGAGCATTGCGCACCGGCGATGAAGTTCGAAAATTTGATCCTCTCTCTCGCACCTTTGCGATCAATTTTTTTCTCCAAGAAACGGGCTGCCTCCTCTCTCCTTCGAAACTAGACCCCGACCTCATGGTGCCTGGCTGTCAAGCAAGCCACTTGACCTCTTCCATGACTTTTTAGGCCATCCAAGCAGCAAAGGTCTTTGCTAATCGGACCATTAAAGATTACGAGAGCCCATGCGACTTGCAGGTATATATTTAGTCACATATCAATTATACACAATGTAGATCTTGAATATTTATATAAGGCCAAGAGAATCGACTAACGTTTTCAGCTAGCTAACTTTTTTGTATGAGGTTCTAGCTGTTACAAATGGCGTCAGAGTATATCTGGCTCATGACCTATGCAGGAACTAGATCTATCGACGTAAATGCTTGGAATTACATTGTCTCATCTAGTCTCATGGTTTTCACCCATGATGCTTCACTTCGATCTGGTTGGATGTGCTGGCTTATTGTCTTTCCTCTTTCCCTTCGTTTCTTCTTGGCTGCCAAGGAATCTACGTAGGCTTCAATATCTTCCCGGGATCAGAGGCGGCTGTCTTCTTGCTCGAGCCGCTGCTACTTTGGCTGATCTATTTTATGTGCTCACCCTTGGCCGGCTATTGAGACTTCTCTTTTTAATTCCACGATGATGATTTGTATGCTCGGATGCGTGCGTGTAAGAATCCTAATTCGGTCTTTGAAAACCTAAACCTCGTCACAATAGACTAAACGGACAAGCCGTGACCAAATGTAGAGTGAAATATTGAATTTGATTAACATTTTCATCCTTGAATAGAAATTTATTCAGAATTGGGCTCTACTCGACCAAAACAACAGATCAAATATCAGTCCTGATACAATCACTATATATTCAACTTTAATAGACGAAATGCGAGTAAAATTCTACAGCCGAATTTAAAGTTTAAGACTCGTATGCTAGCTTAATTAAGAGCCCAAACATACGCATGATCTGCCAACTAGACCTAATGCAGCTATCACCAAACTGGACTCCATCCTAGCGAACAAGTGATGAAGTACCTTGACTGGTTTTTACACCACGAAGGCTTTGTGCGCCCTGCTTGCTACTGCGCTTTGAAAGCGTGCAGCCTGGAAAAGGATTAGAGTGAAATTATACTGTGGATGGCATACTGTTGGGTTCCCCGGAGAACGATCTCAGAGGAATTAGAGCCTAGCTGCTTCAAAATGTTCAGGAAAATTGATAGGCCGGTGTGGGATCAGTTAGTGATGGCAGTCTTTTGGAGTATTTGATTAAAAACGACAGAATTTTTGCTAACAAGCACCAGAATGACGACTTCATGTGCAACTCTGCCTTCAGTCAAGGAATTTATCATTCAGTGGACCCTTCTAACTAAAGTCATTCAAAGAAAAGAAACAAATTCATTATTGGTGGCAACTATCCATCAATCATGCACTTCAATGCAATTTTGGCTAGTTCTCCATCAAAGCTACAAACCAATTCGTAGTCCATATTATAATAATACTCAATCCGCGGCATTTTATCCCTTTAAGAGAGGTTAATCCCCACCTTCAGCCCTGTATCTGCATACTTACAGAGAGCTTATTTCAATTGGAATGGAATCCCTGCCCCCTTGCCCAAGTAGCAAGCAGTGAATCATCGGAGCAGGCGCTTGGTGTGTCTTCCATCCCTTTGACCGGTTTAATGTTAAAAAATTCTTAATTAACATGCAACACAGACTTGTATCCCTTTTCAACACAGAATTTACATGCAATACAGAATTTCCTGAGTTCTATCCATATCACACAAGTATTAATAGTATACAAGTATGATGAACTAGATTCACACTCGTTAATAGCACAACAAGTTGTCAGCATACTTGCATGCTGCGACTTTCAATGGACCTCAAAACAGCATTTCAAGCCACTTATCTCACACAGGGCTACGTGCCCATGCTACAGACACGTAATCTCACCAGATAACCTTACAAGGTCCGCTAATCATATGCTTTCTTTTAGTTAATAAAAGGTACTTGGATTCCTTTTCTTGACCCAAAACACTCATTACTTGACCTCAAGAAGTTCATGCCTAATATACTGAGGCACTGCGCAATACCATTTGAAAGAACTATACGGCTATCCTTTAGAGGTAAAACCACCCCTGCCAAATGAGAGGTAACGGAAACAACTGAGTCATCCCACCACACGATGCAAATAATTGCTGAGGTAACGGGACCTATGCGTGTAGCAGCGAGCTGCACACAATAATCAGGACCTTTCAACAGAGGATGTTACCCATGATTGTAGCTACCACATCAATCCAAGGTCTCCCCTCCCCCCCCCACATGAAACCAGTTTAAAATAAAATTGATTGGATTTGGACTCAAATCCATTCAAATCAAAACTCTATAATAGAAGTCCTATATCAATGATCCAAACTGTTGAATGTGATCTACTATCTTAAAACTGTTTGTGCATAAAAATTCATATGATTTAAAATCTCATAATCTATACATCAAATAATCAAAAATTAGAGAGTCTAAATAAAATTGTATTAGATAAATTTTTTGATCATTTGATATATAGATTGAGAATTTTTAAATTATATAATTTTTTATGTACAAGCAGTTTTAAAATAGTAAATTACGTCTAATGATTTATATCATTGATGTAGGATCCTAATTGTCCAATTTTAATCTGATCGGATCTGAGCCTAAATTCGATTAACCTTGTCCAAGTCTGCCCTCCCCCCCAACGCGCGCGCGCGCGCGCGCGCACACACATATATATATATATACATGTATACTACCTTGTTACGACTTCACTTCAGTCATTAGCCCTGCCTTCGGCGTTCCCCTTCTTGCGGTTAAGATATTGACTTCGGGCATGGCCAGCTCCTATAGTGTGACGCACGGTGTGTACAAGATCCAAAAATGAATTCACCGTCGTATGACTGACCGACGATTACTAACGATTCCGGCTTCATGCAGACGAGTTGCAGCCTGCAATCCTATATATATATATATATATATACATACGTGTATACACACGCACACACCCATATACACATATACATATACATACATACATATATATATATATATATATATATATATATATATATATATATATATATATATACACACACACACACATATATGTATGTATGTGTGTGTATATACACACACATACATACGTACATATATATGTATATATATATGTATGTATTATGCATTTGTATATATCTATATGTATATGTGTTATGCAAATGCGTGTGTGTGAAGGATCAGATGCAAACAATCTTACCCAATGGAGCAATCTTCACACACACACTACATGTACATGTATTTATGTATGTGTCTGTGAAAGATTGGATATACACAATCTTAACTAATGAAACAATTTTAACACACACTTTATATATATATATATATATATATATATATATATATATATATATATATATATATATATATATATATATATATATATATATATATATATATATATATATATATATATATATATATATTTGAATAAAATTAATCAAATTTAGACTTAAATCCAGTCAGATCAAAATTAGACAAAATAAAAATCTTACATCGATAATCCAAACCATTGAATATGATCTACTATCTTAAAACTATTTACATACCAAAAATTATATGATTTAAAAATTCTTAATTTTTATATCAATTATTTAAAAAATATATCTAATTTAATTTATTTAAACTATTATATTTTTGACCATTTGATATATATAAATTTAAAATTTTAAAATTATATAATTTTTTTATTTTATAAATATTTTTAAAAAAAATAAATTATATTCAATAATTTAAATCATTGATGTAAAATTTGTTATAATTTTAATCTGATCAAATCTAAATTTCAATCCATTCGACCTAATTCTACTATATATATATATATATATAGAGAGAGAGAGAGAGAGATTTGAAAATGACCAGATGCATACAACCTTGTAGATTAGATATAGATGGATGGATATACACCTCTGTGCATAGGGGTTTGAAAAAAAAAAAAAAAAAAAAATCAAATGCCCACAATCGTAGCCCTACATATTAAGCTGTTTGTGTTTTAAACTTATACACCTAAATCACAATGGACCAATCTTAACATTGTACCCAACCCTGCTCTCTAATCCAAAGTTTTATAAAGATATCCCAGATTCAGCACATTCTCAAAAGCGCTCATGGTCAGAAGTTATCAATGGCGGCAATTCTCATACTCCTGTCAACCTGTGTCGATCAGAGCAACCAAAACCCAATGTACCATGGTTCATGCACAGAAGTTCCATCAGTGAACAATATAAATAACATTAACTTGAGTACATTCATTTACAGTGACACAGGAAGCTGACAGAGAATCCAGTTTACTTTGTCAGAAATTGAAACATGTACAAGGGAATCAGCCAACCAAATAAGTTTACCCTCAAGGATCTGGCTTGCCAACCACCGCCTCGTCACTGGAGTCATATTCATCTTCACTTAGCTCTTCATCACTTGATATGTCTTCTTTGGGAGCACCAGCGTCTTCAGGCTTTGCATACTTCTCACAATATTCTGGATAATGATGACAAGGAAACTACTGAGTAATAGCAAACCAAACAATTGGATTCCAAGTCCACTAGCATGAACCTGGACTCTAGTTGGATACAATAATTAGAAATTCGGTTTAGTCAGTCACATGAGGAAGCAATACAACTGTTTACCTTGGTAACAGGCATTTAAATGGAGAGGCTGTTAGATATAAGCACGTTGGAGTAGGTTCATTAAATAGAGAGGCTGTTAATCTAGCAGCGCATATTGGCTGGCTGCGGTAAGTTTATTGTAGAAATAGATTGCATCTAGATGAGATCTATCGACCTTGACAGACAAAAAAAATCCTATATAATTTATGAAACTAAGTTCAGAAGTCCAATGATTGAAAAAAATTTTCATAAGGTTTCATTTGTGAACTCGAATCGATTGAATTTTACATATGCTTGATGTAGGATTTGACGGGTTATTCATGATCTCCGTTACATTGGGACTCAAGATAGAAGGATCGAATCACATGATAACTGCACCTAGAGGTTAATTATTCAATTCTGCCAGATTGCCACTACATACTGCTAGTGTCACTGATGGATTATAAGACCAATGAAAATTATTCGGTGATCAATAATTCTCAATTGACTGAATTGGAAGGTATTCCAATCCATTGAAAGAAGTTTCAATAATATTATTGATATAGATCACAATATATCTCACTATCAGATAGAATTGAATCTATAAGATCACACATAAAGAGAATTGGTCTAAGATGGTTCAATTGAGCTCATAAAATCTCAATTAAACTAAGATTTGATGAAATTCTATTAGATTTAGAAATACTATGCTAGCACATGATTAAACTCAATTTCTCGTATGACTTGAATTTATGTTCCTTATTAGATAAAAACTTGATCAAGTCAAAGCAAGCTAGTGGGCACCAAAAGTTGGAAACCCAAACTCTAAATTGATTTTGAAATCCTTATGGGATAAGGATCTAATTAAAAGCAACTAATTAAAATTGGATCTCCTTGTAGGACTTGGATTTGATCCAAGTTGTGGCTAAATTAGTGCCACCCATATAGATAAGGATAAGAGGAGCCACGCCCCACTTTGATTGGGTCAAAAGAACTCAAGTCCAAATTGAATTTGATTTAGAGTCCAATAGAGGCAAAGATATGGTCAAAAGAGAAGTCCCAGTGCAACTGGACTCTGACAGGATCAAAAGCCCAAAAATCCTAAGATTCATGCCTGTTTAAAGACCCCCTCACCAAGAGGTCAAAGCATCTCAAGTTTCACGCCCCCTAGCCTCTTCTAAGCCCCCTCTCTTTCCTCTTCTACATCCTCCCTCTCTCCCTAGAGTTCCCACACCCAAGGGTTGGGCGTCCAACCTTCTTCCACACCCAAGGAGTTGGGTGCTGCTCTTCAGACTTCAAGGGTTGAATCATAAGTTTCTACGTGAAGGAAGAAGACGAAGAAGAGATCCAAATTGAGATCAAAGTTTGCCGATCCATCTTGGAGAAGGATCAAATTCGTGAGGAAGCATCCTAGAGCTTTCCTGTGGATACCTGTAGAGGCCGGACACGTGCACGGCTCTTCAAGCAACTTCAAATCTACGATCATCAAACTGCAGTGTATATCTACCCAAACAAAATTAAAGATGAGATCTTCATGCTTATGTTTGATAATTTTATTTGCTGCTTATAGATCTTAAGAACATGATAGAAATGATCTCATGAGATAAGATTTAGAAGATGCATGTTAGAATAAATCATTTTTGCTGCGTGTATAAAATTTTTTGTTGTACTATCATACATGCTACCTTAGTTTTTCCTTTAATTGATATCAGAGCAAAGGTTGCATAATTATGTTCTTAGATCTGGGATTCAGATTATATCTGAATTATTTTGCTTATGATTAGATCTCTATTTCATATTAGATCTGAAAATTTATGTTTATCCATTGTATATGAAGTTTAGATGTGAACTGAATTTTATGTTTTCAAATTAGCATGATTGCTAGATTAGATCTAATTTTCTGTTTTATTTGAATTTGATTTTTTTGTGCTTTGGTCTAAAATTTAGATGAGATCTAAAATATTAAATCAAATATTTTAATAAAAAATCAAAAATTATAATTGATAAGCACATGGGTTAGTCGAATCACATCCTGACATAAAGTTATCCTGACATAAATTATGTTGGAAGATTGTCCTATGATGTTATCAGATGGAATCCTAATTACACATCTAAAATTTAAATTGGATATGAGATTTTAGATTAGAGATCTAATTGATAAACAAATGAATTAGTTGAAACACATCCTGATATAAAGTTGTCCTGACATAACTTAGGTTATGTTGGAAGGTTGTCCTAAGATGGTGAGAGATAAAACTCCAATCATAAAACATCTTTTTGAGAAAAAGAAAAGATATAATTAAATCAAATCGATTATAGGATAATTGTTTTGTCTTCATTGATACAAGTAGTGATTAACCCAATTACTACAGCCCTTGATGAAGGGTGTATCATGAATACACATTAAGATGGTTGCAACCTTTCAGTTTGTGGTGAGAAACCTAAAGCCAAGCCCAATATGAATGGGTTAGTCTATTGATGTCTAAGATAAATGCTTTGAAAGGTGGTTATTTAATTAGGATCGTTGTATTTGCACGGAAAGCCTCTCATCGATCATCACTTATCTGACTATTTTGACTGATCTAATTCTATTTGAGGCGCTTATGGTTGAGTTCACAATATTTGCATTGCACCATGAGATCGTCTTGGTGAGACCAAGTCAGGATCTCTCTAGTAGATCCAATTTAATTGTGGATTTATATGCAATGTAGATTAACAATTAAATCTAAAAAAGATATAAATCAGATCTCCTCATAAAATATTAAATCTGATGGTCTTCTACCGTTATAGATATGCGGACCCTTTTGGATGTCGACTATTTTCAACTGGTTATAGTGGTTCAGTTGTATCAAGGAAGATGCAACCACTCTATAGCATGAGATGCTCCAAGGTAAAAATGGGATTGAACCCAATAACCATCGGGTGAAAGATCCAATGACAGCTTTACATTTGCTGGTGAACAGTGAGTCTGACTTAACTAAGAAATAAGATTAATAACTGTCAGATGAGGCCTTAAGACTTAGAGATTGAAGATCGCTGCAACATGCTTAGAGAAGCATTGGATAAAAGTTGTCCACTCATTGATTGGCACATCCCCAATAACTGTCAGATGAGATGGTGTGCCAATTAATTGAACCGCATTATCCACTAGAAATATTAATTACGAAGGACTTTCCGTTTCCTCACTCAAAGAGTGTGATAGATTCGACGAAATAGTGAAAGTAAGTTTATTTTTAAAATAAAATCTTTAAAATAAACTAAATTAATTAATTACAAATATCTAACTAGAATCTTCTTCTTCCTGTAGAAAATGTTTGCTTTTAACCCTCTTACCCATATTTTAGAAACCAACTAGACCTAATTATAAGGACTGGCTCAAGAACTTGAAAGTCGTTTTGAGTTCCAAAAAGCTTAGCTTTGTCTTGGACTAGAAAATCCCAGTATTACCAAACCATCCAACCGCTGACCAATGAGAAGCACTGGATGAATGGACGGATGATGATAATAAAGTAGGTATTACATCTTAGCGTCTATGTCAAATGAGTTGCAACGCCAACATATGGACATGAAGACTACCAGAGCTATCTTGACTCACCTACAAGCGTTATATGGTGAGAAGAGCCGATCTACGTGCTACAAAGTGTCCAAAAGACACTTTAGCACAAAGATGAAAGGACAGCCGATTCACGATCATTGTTTAACAATGATTAAAGACCTAGAGGAGCTTGAGAAGCTCAGCATAACCATGCACAGAGAATTGCAAGTGGATTTGATCCTACAATCCCTTACAACTTCATATGGCCAGTTTATAGTGAACTACCATATGAACAAGATAGATTGTACCATGATCGAATTATTAGACATATTGGTGACAACTGAGAGGACCTTGAAGAAGTCAAGGACCACTATTCTCGCTGAAAAATAAAAGAACTATCATGTGTACCTGAAAATTCTAAAAAAAAATAAAAGAGACGCAGCTTCAGAAGATATGTCAGACCTGCTCGTGACTGAAACTAACCTTACTATTTCTTCTGCTTCTAGTTAGATTATAGACTCTGATTCTAATGCATATTTGTGCACTTCCATGCAGAAACTTGAGGGAAGTAGAAAGCTTAAGGAAGGTGAGATGACCCTTCGAGTTAGCAATGGGACAAGAGTTGCTACTGTAGCCGTGGGCACCTATCTTTTACAATTATCGTCTAGATTTAGTTTGATTCTTTAAGACTGTTATAATGTGCCTGCTGCTAGTAAAAATTTGATTTCTATTTCATATTTAACACAGGATAACTATGTATTTAGTTTTCATCAGGACTTCTGTACCATTTATTTGTAAAATAAAATGATCGATCGTGACTTTATGATTAACAGTCTCTATTAGTTACATATTGATGTATCTATAAATTTATCTATGCAGATAGTGAGTGCTATTGGATCTAAGAGATCCAGAGATGAGATTAACCCCAAATATATGTGGCACCTTAAGCTAGATCATGTAGGAGAAGAAAGGATAAACAGACTAGAGAAAGACGGGCTTTTGGGCCCACTAACTACTAAGTCATATCATATCTGTGAATCTTGCCTTCAAAAAAAAATGACCAAACTATCTTTTATGGGATATGGAGAAAGGGCTACTAAAATACTTGCCCTGATACACACCGATGTGTGTGGTCTATTTGATGTGACAACCAGATAAGATTATGTCTACTTCATTATTTTTACTGATGATTGTTCGTGGTATGGATATGTATTTCTTATAAAACACAAATACGAAATTTTTGAAAAATTTAAATAATTCAGATGTGAGAAATGAAGAAGCAAACCGAAAAAACCCTAAAGATACTTCGATCAAATCAAGGAGGTGAATACCTAAGTAGAAAATTTTTAGATTATCTCAAAAAAATGACAGTCTCATAATGGACTCCATCTGAAATGCCTCAACTTATCAGAGTTTCAGAATAAAGAAATCAAATCCTATTGGATAGGGTTAGATCCAAGATAAACTTCACTGACCTCTCTTTATTTCTTTAGAGACATGCTTTACTTATTGCAAATTATTTATTAAATAAATTTTTTTCTAAATTCATTCCTATCATACCATATAAGATATGGCATGGTCAAAAATCGAATCTTGATCATCTCAAGATTTGAGAATGTCCGTCCCATATCCAACGACAACAGACGGATAAATTAGAGGCTAGATCTATGAAAGCTCATTTCATTGAATATCCAAAAGAGCCTTTTGAATACTATTTTTATCTCCCTGAGGATCATAATGTAATTGCGAACGGGCACACTATCTTTTTGAAAAAATAGTTTATCCATGATGGAAGTAGTAGGAGGCAAATAGGGCTCGAAAAGAGTCTCTGATGAGCAATGAGTCATAGAACCTAATAAATCTATTTTAGATGAGCCAGTACATGGAGTATAAGGCTGGAAATGGATCGGGCTGGGTCCTACCTCTGCCCGAGCCCAGCCCGAAATAATTTTTCGGGCTTCGAGCCAGGCTTAGGCCCAATTTTTTTGAAAAAAATATAGGTCCAAGCCCGGTCCGAGCTCGAGCCCAATCAGGCCTGCCCGAGCCCATTTTCCACAGTTCTCTTCCCCCTCTTAAAAGAAAAAAACAAAAGAAAAAAAAATCCTAACCTCTAACCTCCAACTCCTCCATGGACTGCGGCCAAAGATGTCGATGCTTCATCCACCGCTGACGGCAAACAGCTCCCATCCTTCCCGACCCCTTCATCTGCTCCACCACCATGTGCTCTTACTGCGGCCGATTGTGTCATCCCTACCATCGTCCTCCACAGTCTGGTCGTGACGGCGGTTCCTCCGAGGTGACTTGTCGCCTGATCCGATGCTTCCTTCGTGGCAGCTGTGGGGAAGCCTTGGTGATGGGGTTGTTTGAAGACAAGAATGGTGGATGGGGGGAAAAATTAAAACACAGAAGGCTACCATGCGTAGATTATCATGGTAATGACGCCCCTCTTGCCTCAACGATCGGATGGAGACGGGCATAGCGAGAAGATCCTCAAGATCGAAGAAGTCACCGAAAATGCTTCCTCCGACGAAAAAAGCGACAAAGGTGCTTCCAAGAGATGATGCCCTCGCAGAGACTTCGGGAGAAGGGGTGAAGGCGGCCTTGAATCAGACCCTGGCACCTCGAGAGTGGGTGGGAGGAGAGAGTATCCGCACGTCCAGGGAGAAGCGCAAGGGGCAAAAACCCACCTCCATGGCTGGTCGAGTGATGGCCGATGGACGGACACGAACCATGAACGGTGAAGGAAGACGGTGATGGCCGACAGACCCAGACCATGGCCCTAGGGGCTAGGGCTTCGAACGAGGGAAGTTGGGAAGGGAATGGGAAGACAGAACAGTGAAACCCAGTTATTTGGCTTGGGTAGTCGGGCTAAATGAACTTAGGAGGAGAAGAACTGGATACAAGTCTCATGCAAAAATTATCAAGATGAACTTCGGGCTAACATTTGGGCCTGGGCTCGGGTCGGGTCCGGATCAGGCCAAAGGTATGCCCAAGCCCGACCTAAAAAAAAATGAGCTCTAAATTTAAGCCCAAGCCCAACCTGAATTTCTTCAGGCCAAGCCCGAAGCTCGATCCAAAGTCGGCCTGGTCCAAGCCCAGTTCCAACCCTAATGGAGTACCTCCACCTCGTAGATCTAATAAGATCTCTCATTCTCCTGAAACGCACATGGATATGCTTACAAAGAATGTAGAAAAAATATTCTTTATGAAAGATAGAGAATATGGAGATGATCCCAAAAACTATTACAAAATGTCAGACATCGACTCCGAGAAATGGTTGGAAGCAATGAAGTCAGAGATTGACTCCATGCATACCAACCAAATCTGGACCTTAGTAGATCCACTTGAAAGTATAGTACCTATTGGATGTAAATAGATCTATAAGAGAAAAATCGGATGGGATGGGATGGGATGGTGGAGACCTTTAAGGCAAAGCTCGTGTCTAAGGGGTATAGTCAATGCAAAGGCATTGACTATCGGGATATCTTCGCCAGTGGCTATGCTGAAATCTATTTAGACATTGCTTGCTATTGCAGCGTCTCGTAATTACGAGATTTAACAGATGGATGTGAAAACTTTTTTCTAAATGAATATCTTGAGAAGATATCTATATAGACAGCCTCTTGATTTCACTTCCAGTGATGGTGATCACAAGATTTGCAAACTGCAAAGATCCATTTATGGACTCAAGCAAGCATCTCGAGTTGGAATACTTGTTTCAATAATGTAATCAAATCATTTGATTTCAGCAAGAACGAGAAGAAACCGTATCGTTAAGAAGGTTAGTGAGAGTGCTGTGACTTCCTCGTATTATACGTGGATGATATCCTCCTAATTGAGAATGATATTCCCATGATGACCTTAGTTAAGGTCTGATTGTCAAAAGAATTTTCTATGAAAGATTTTGGAGAAGCATCATATATTTGAAAATAAAAATCTATAGAGATAGATCTAAGAGGATACTTGATCTCTCACAAAAGCTGTACATAAAAAAAATACCGAAGAGATTTAGCATGGAGAACTCCAAAAGGAGATTGTTACCCCTTAAGCATGGAGTTCATTTCTCCAAAAAGATGTACCCCAGCACACCTGAGAAGATTGAGCGTATGAACAAGATCCTTATGCTTCTGCTATAGAGAACCTCATATACATGATGCTATGTACTCGACCTGATATATCTCTTGCTATGACTGTCACGAGCATATCAATCGAATCCAAACGAACACTGGATAGCTATGAAGAATATCTTTTAATATTTGAGAAGAATTAAGGATATCTTCTTAATTTTTCGAGGAGAATTGCGGGTACAGAGATACACAGACTCAGATTTATATCTAATATCGATGATAAAAAATCTACATCGAGATATATGTTCCTTCATAATGGTGTTGCAGTAAATTGAAAGTATTTCAAACAATCGATCATTGCAGATTCCACCATAGAGACAGAATACATCCGCTTCTAGGCTGCTAAAGAAGCTTTCTAGTTCAAAAAAATTATTATGGAGCTAGGATTGATGACATCAGATGCCATATCCCTCTACTGCAACAACAACGATGCCATATTTTTCACTAAAGAATCAAGATCTCACCAGAAGTCCAAGCACATAGAGCGACGATTCCACCTCATTCGCGAATACCTCAAGGAGTTCATCATATGCAAGAGTTGACTCCACGAACAACGTAACGGATCTGCTAACAAAACTGCTAAGCTAACAGAAGATCGATGCTCACCTTGAGAAGATGAGGCTTAGATTAATGACCAATTGGCTCAAGCGCAAGTGAAAATTATTAAATGTATGTCCTAGAATCAATTATTGACCGACACATAATTTTTCTAGTGGCATAATTTATAATTAAATTTTTTAAATTAATAAAATTAAATTTATTATCCTTCATATTTGTCATGTGTCCATGAATCATTTAAGAAATTAATAAGATGATAACACATTCTCAAAAATTAAAAATTTGAGACATGTATCATTGGTGATTAATTCTTAAATACTCCTAATCGATTGATCATCACGAGATAATGATTGATTCGATAAGATTGATGCACAGATCACTTTTCTTAGGATAAACGAGTCTCGAGTCACAGTGTGAAGACACTGGAGCGTGTAGATAATTATTAGAGAACAATAATACCAAACGTGATCAAACGAATAGTCATTTGAATGTCTATCTACTCATCAATGACGTACTCGATGCTGTGGTAGTGTGACTAGTCCTTTAACCTATGATGTCTTGACTAACATAGTGAAGTTGCTATGGTTTGACTGTACATACACTTGGTCCCTACCATATGGCCCTTGCGATGCATGTTGGTTGCAGTAGATTCATTGTAGACGTATGTTGCACCTAGATAGGATCTATCATCTTGATAGACAAGAAGAAGTCCAATGTAATTCATAAAATTGAGTTCAAAAGTCCATAGCCATTGCAGAGTGAATGATGAAAAGAGTTTTCATAAAATTTCACTTACAACTCGAATCAATTAAATTTTACATATGACTGATGTGGATTTGATGAGTTATCCATAACCTCCATCATGTCGAGACTCACGATAAAGGATGAATCACATGATAACTGCATCTAGAGGTACATTATTCAGTTCTACTGAATCGCCACTACATACTGTTAGATGTCACTAATGAAATATGGAATCAATAAAAATTATTTGATGATCAATAATTCTCAATTGATTGAATTGGAAGAAGTTCCAATCTATTGACAGAAATTTCAATGATATTATTGATATAAATCACAATATTTCTCACTATCAGACAATTAAACCTATAGATCACACATAAAGGAATTGATTTAGGATGGTTAATTGAGCTCATAAAATCCCAATTGAGTTAGGATTTGATAAAATTTTATTGAACTTAGAAATACTATGCTAGCATATGATTAAACCCAATTCTTCATATGACTTAAATTTGTGTTCTTTATTGGATAACGACTTGATCAAGTCAAAGCAAGCTAGTGGGCACCAAGAGTTGAAAACGCAAACTCCAAATTGGATTTGGGATCCTTATTGGATAAGGATCTAATTAAAAGCAACCAATTAAAATTGATCTCCTTGTAGGACTTAGATTTGATCCAAATTGTGGCCAAGTTGGCACCACCATGTGGATAAGGATAAGAGGGGCCACACCCCACTTTAATTGGGTCAAAGAGACTCAAGTCCAAATTGGATTTGGTTTAGAGTCCGATAGATGCAAGGATATAATCAAAAGAGAAGTCCCAGTGCAACTGAACTTTGATAGGATCAAAGCCAAAAGCCCTAGGATTTATGTCTATTTAAAGATCCCCTCACCGAGAGATCAAGGCATCTCAAGTTCCACGCCCCCTGGCCTCTTCTAAGCCCCCTCTCTCTCCTCTTCCATGTCCTCCCTCTCTCCCTAGAGTTCCCACGCCCAAGGATTGGACATCCAACCTTCTTCCATGCCCAAGGAGTTGGATGCTGCTCTTTAGACTTAAGGGTTGAATCCTGAGTTTCTACATGAAGGAAGAAGACCAAGAGGAGATCCAAATTGAGAACAAAACTTGCTGGTCCATCTTGGAGAAGAAAAATCAAGTTCATGAGGAAGCATCGTAGAGCTTTCCTGTGGACACGTGTAGAAGCCGGACATTTGTGCGGCTCTTCAAGCAACCTCAAATCCAAGATCATCAAACTACGATGTTTATCTACCCACACAAAAGTGAAGATGAGATCTTCGTGCTTATGTTTGATAATTTTATTTGCTGCTTATAGATCTTAAAAACATGATAGAGATGATTTCATGAGATGAAATCTAAAAGATGCATGTTAAAATAAATCATTTCCACTACTTGTAAAAATTTTTTGTTGTTCTAGCATGCATGCTACCTTAATTTTTCCTTTAGGCATGATCAGGTAATTATTTTCCTGTATCCTAAGATGATTGTATTATAGGTGCAGAATACTTTCCATGCACATGCCCAAGTCTGTGCCTTGTCTTCCACACTAAATCATAAATGCTCATCAATATTTTTCAGTCAAGCAGAGACATCCACAAAAACTAAGAAACCATACCCATCCCACCACCGTTACCACTATACATACCCTAAATTTTGTAACATTATTTGTGTTCTTGTATCTGAAATCCATAGCAGTTGAGTTCAGCTTTAATCTCCACTAAAATTATTTCCTACTTGAGTTGTCTTTAAAAATTTTTGTTAATGGGTCAACAACAATGTTATTTAAAAAAAAAAAGATAATACTAACAACCAAAAAGAAAAAAAGAGGAAAAGATGATAATAACAGTGATGATGAGTCTTGTAGGAAATTTTAACCCCAAGAATCCCCGGCGTTTCTCCTAATTTTATGTCCATCCGCTCCAAACCAAAAAAAAAAAAAAAGAGAGTAACGGGAAAAGAAAAGTTGTTCACATAATCTGTCCACCGAACTAGATATGGTTCTGCCTTTAACCGATCTGCAGCTTAGAGGTCAACATCAAAACCATCAATGTTAAATTCATTTGCACAGATCTTTGCTATCAAAGTGTTTTTTCTTAACTCATTCTTTGCAATGGTGCAGGAATATTTGCAAAAACAAAATACGATGTTGAACAAGCGCGCTGGCAATGGAGGATGGTTAACATGGCAGTGTTGGAAGGTTGTAATGCCAAAAGCAGGTGACAATGGCCAAGGATGATGATGACTACAGAAAGCTGCTATAGAAAATGGTGCTAATGAAGGACCAAGGTCGGAGGCTGAAAGACATGCTAACTAAATTGTACATAAAGTGGGTAGAAATGGGTGAGTTTAACCTTACAGAGTTTTCATGACAGTATTGGATTAGCTTCATCGAAATTTCTTTCTATCGTGTTTAGGGGTTTCTAGCAAATAGAATTTGAAGAAAAATCATTTGGAGAATGGAAAAATATATCATCTTCTCTTCCCATTTAGATGACCCTATTTATCAAATCATAAATGGTAACATCATAAATTGGAGATTGACTCCAGAAGGAAACTCCATGTCAGAAATGAAGGATCAGAATAATGACAGAAAGTTGAATTTTAATAAAGAAAAGGAAGAGACGGAGCAGCTATCAAAATTTCCAGCACTTGTAAGATAAAGGAAAGAAAAGGAATAAACAAGATCAACAGTGTTTTGCAGAATTTATTGGAAAATGTGGAATGATTGAGGAGATGACAAGAGATTGGGGGTCCAAAAAAGAATTATACTAGAAGATTATGACAGATTTCGTCCTATTTTTCCAAGAACCCTTTTTTTTTTAGCGCCAAGAGTTTCAAAAACAACATATAATAGAAAAATTCAATTTCCAAATAATGTTTATTTCCTCCTTGGCATCCCAATGACTACAATGATCAAATCAAAAAGACTACCATCAAATAAGTCCTCTACTGAAAAATAAACGGTTGTTAAGTTGATGGGAAGGAACCTAGGATGGAAATATTCCAAAAAGATGGAACAAATGTTGAGCGTATGGCACATCTTCTTTAAGCTTGAGTTGATTGATATAGTTCCACAGAGCCCTGCATGGTACAAATACTATTGCCCAGAAACCCTAGTTTCAAAGTTGGAGTTGCCGATATGCACTATTCATTACTGTCATGCATCTGATTAGAATTAGGCTGGTATTTTCTGGGCCCGCCCAAACCCACCGGAAGTAAATGGGGCTTGGTGAGGACTATTATGCTTCAAATTATCACAGCTAGAGCCTCCACCATCAAAAGGAAGAAAAATAGGAAGAATCTCAAGGAGTTGAGATAATACCTACACAGTAACTAAGGTTAATGATATTACGATCCAGATAGACCACATGGCCTAGTTAGTTCAAATAAATAAATGGAAAGGAGTGCACCTGTGAAGGACTCACACATCCTTCTAGGGGAAGCTAGTAAAATATTACCATTAAAGAAAGAGAGAATGCTATTCTTCCATTTTGAAGGGGAACAAGTCAATCTGAACATGCCAGAAGACGTCAGAGAAACAAGAAGCATCACCCAAGAAGTCAACCATTCAAAAATCAAAACCATAAGTCTTCCCAGGCTTTAGTTATTCAAGAAAAAAAGAAAGAAAGAAAGCTGAATTTATCCTCCACACTGGGAAAAAAGGCAAAAGTCCACGTAAGATGAAGAAATTCCAGCTTTGCTTATGCCAAGTAGGAATTGTGATCTTCTCAAGCTTAAATCAAAATATGTCCTAGCTTATCAATTGCTACTTGCATGCTATCGCTTTGTTGGGTCATTTCGGTAATACAAAGAGAAGTACTTCCATCAAGAAGAAGCTTTACACAAGAAGATATCGGCATCAATTTTGCATCAACAAAATGAAGCAAAGAGTTTTTATACACACAAAAAGAAGGGAAAAAACTTCAATATGGTTATAGAGACAAACAATAATTTTCACTCTATCATGATGATGGAATGCTCATTTGAGATGAAACACACCATCAACTATGATGATTTTCTTGTAATGATTTTCGAGATGTAACACACCATCAACTATGTATCACACTTAATCATTATCTAATGGTATTAAAAGAATACTTAAGATTTTTGCAGAAAGCAACTCGGATAATGTGTGAGATATCTGGCCAGAAATCTATTAAAAGCCAAATTCTCCGAGCCAAATGGTTGATGGAAGTTGAGATCAAGTAGTCATAGAAACCATCTCCCACAGGAGC
>NC_025996.2:31195242-31262159 GCF_000442705.2 Elaeis guineensis
AGAAGGTTAGAAATGTTGTCTCAAAATGGTCTAGGATATCACGGATAGCTGTGTCCACCATTGGACAACCCAATAAGGTGTACCAATATTTGCTGTCAGTTCGCAGCTTTATTGGCTTCTCAGTAGTTACGTAGAAACTAGTAAGATAACCTGATCTAGTACTTTCAAGTGTTTCCAGCAGACCTCTAATGATATTGTATGAAACAAGGAAATACCTTCCCTCCATTTAGCATACCTGGTATTGGTGATCATTCTTGGTATGATTGGCACTCCCCAACCACTTAGACTGAGGCTTTTCTGATAGCTGGTATTTGAGTTCAATGAACATTCTTCTATTGTCAGCAATAGAACATGGTGAGGTGAAGAAAACATGAGATGGTTTGCTGATCTTTCCTGTTTAAGGGTTTTTACGGTGACTAGCTGGTGCCTTAGTTAAGCAGCAAAAATGCTTAACCTCATTTTTGAAAGAATAGTGTCCTACAAGCCAATCGCATAGGGATGCGAAGGGACTTTTTTTTATTTTTTTTCTATTCATTTGCATGACATTAGTTATTTTTATTTATGAGGTATTGTGTTTTATCATTTGCTGCATCATATTTTTTATGATTATGATAAATCTCATAGATTAGGACAATGATTTTAGGAGCATGATGAGATCATGTCAGTGAGACCTAAAATCTTGATAGTCCCAATCTAAAATATTTCTAGTCGTTGGATCATCGAGTCGGGGATCGATGATACCGGTAAGACTGGTACATCCTATGTATGCTCGATGGAGAGGGTGGTTGATCTCACAACCATTTGTGTGGTGACACTAATACAAGGATGTAGGTGCTCATTAGAGAATGAGTTCACTGAACTGATGCGCAGAAAAAATACTTGATGGAGTCTTACAGCATGTCAACAGATGGTTCTTCAGTGGGAGTAGTGCATGTGATCCTTTGACCTGAGATCATGGTACCTTGTGTATATGGATCCTTACTTTGGTTTATTCTCTAACACACCACTTTGAGATGTGTGTGGGATATTTTGGATATGGTGAAGTGTTCATGAAGGTTGTGAGTGGTCAACAAGGAATCGGTCACTTTTTGTAGGAGGAGAGAACATCCTATGTGATCTCATAGGATGATGACTTTGAGTCTCTAGCCAGAGCAGAGGTGAACAGTAGAAATTATTTCTACTGGTTCATCAATCGAGTTATCATCATCGGATCGAGATACATATGGATAGGTATTTGAATTTGACATATTTTCATACCAATGGTCTTTTTGGGATGTTGTGTGGTCAAAGGATTGAATTGCACGGTAACTCACTACGGAAGGATAATTTTGGTATTTTCATCAAATTTTAAATCTTTCAGATAGTCATGACACGTTGCTAGACATCAATCTTGACTTGTGGACTCACTAAGAATTAAAAGAGTTTAATTCGAGAATCAAGTAGGAAGAGTCCCCTATTGATTGGGATTCTTAAGCTGACCTAATCCAATCGGATTAGGGTTATGTCGAGAGTTTGAGTCCACTGCTGGCTAGATTTGGAACCCAATGGGTCACACACAATAGGAATTTGATCTTGGTCCAACTATTTGGATTTATTGTAAATCCAATGGGTTAATTAAATTGCTAGCACATAAATTAACTCAAGTTCTCAATTGGGTTCAGTGCAAATGTGTTTGTGCTAACCTTTTGCTTATTGTCTTGACCTAATGTGATTGGGTTTGAACCATCTATTTATTAGTTGGTTTATCTGGATTTTATGGAAGAGTTCCATGTGAATCCACTACCCTCAACGTCAAAACCACACGAGGAAATAAATATGGCATCATTTATTTGGGACTTATGAAGAGGAGTCTTTCTTCCTTACTTTTAATTTCTTTACAAGGTTCCATGTGTTTTTTCTTTATTTCGCGTGAACATATAATGGCGCTTGGGATATATGGGGTGTGGAAGAGGAGGAAGAGTCCTCTTGGAAGGAATTTGAACGCCAAATAACAAGGGACGCCTTACATATATGCGTTGGTATGAATGAGTCCTTAATGTTTTGGACTCTTAATTCTTCCTTTAAATTCAACGCGTTCTCTTTATCCCACGCCCCATCTGATGACTTTTTGGATATGTGGACGTGGAAGAGGAAGTGGAGTCCTTCTCTTTGGAAGGAACTCCACGCCAAAAAATAAATTGGACGCCCCTTTTGTGCGATGAGTTTATGGAAGAGTCCTTAAGGTATGGACTCTTCATTTCTCACATTAAATCCTTTTCCCACACACCATATGATGGTGTATTGATTTTTTTTTAGCAGAGGAAGAGTCTTTCTGCTGGTTAATCACCTTTTATTCCACACTAATCCTCGTGTTCCATGCTGAAAATTAAATGGTGTGTGTAGGAATTAAAGGACGCCAAAGAGTTGGCGTCCCATGGTATCCCCTCTGTTTCCTATTTAAAGGGGGCGCTACAACCAAGCTTAAGGTGCCAATTTGGGCTGTGAGTGGGCGTGGAAATGAGAGAAAAATGATGGGAAAAATCTGGAAAAAAGACAAGGAAAAAGGGAGGGAAAAATAGAAAGGAAAGGAAAAGAGAAAAAGGAAAGTATGAGATGTCCTAAAAATCAGATTGTTCATGTGTTGAACATAAAATCTGATTTATGTGTGGTGAGATCTTTTGAGGAAGAGTTCCTAAAGAGGTCTTAGTGTGGAGGTCATGAAGGCGTACAAGCAATGGGTACAACCAGTTCTTGCGAAGGACAGTCGGCAACAAGCTTGCGAAGAAGGCTGCAGCGCCATGACGAATTGGGAAGGGCCTGATCAGTTCCGTATGGATCACCGTTGAGGGCTTCTGCTTTGGAGTCTCGTGGAGATATCAAGATTACCAATTGTGTGGTCTTCATGATGGTATATGACTTCTGAATCTTTTCATGTTATGCATGCTTTTGATATTTGATTGTAATCATCAAGGGGTTTCTAGGGCTTTTGTGTTCCGGTAGATTAAGTTTAAATGTTAAACTTTGTTTCAATAGTTGAATGCATGTTAAAAATTTTTGAAATTCATATTCCGTTGTGTCACCGAAATTCAATAATTTTTCTTGGTTTAGCTCCAAGCGTAGACCAATCATCTTTCCATGAAAATCTCTTTATTACTTGATCATTTTCCTATCTACGGTATTTGTGGGCTTTCTATGGTATTTGGGGCTTATAAGTATGGTTGTAGCAAACTTCACCAACTCATGAACATCAGCGAAAACCTGACCCAAAGATCTTAAAAAGAATTCAGGGACACTATCCACTGATGTCAAGACACATGGTAGGAGCTAATGTTGTAAGATGTATCATTGTAGTTCTCAGTGGGACAATAAATGCATGATTCTCTACACGTTGTTGAAGTATCTTATATCATGCCAATCATCCCTTTGTGGCTCTATTCTCAGGCTCTATCTGCACAATTTTTTTTTTAATCTTTTTGAATTGGCAACTTCTCACTATTTCAATTTCATACGTTAATAAACAAGTGATTGTCAAATGGAATTCTGAATTTCTTCTGCTCTCATCAAATAGTTGTCAAATGTTAATAATCAAATTAGCAGTACAAAATTAAACTAATGCATTACTTTTGGAATGTTTTTTATTGCATACGTCCTCTACTGGTAATAGCCAATCATAAAAGGCTTGATTTGCATAAACAAACATGCTTCTGTAATACTGAGGATGATGACCAGTTTTAACTTGTTGGATGGTTCAATTTATGATCCTTCGGTAAGGTATTGTTAATCTTTTCGGTTTTCCATGCAGGTTTAAGTATGAAAGTGAGAAAGCTTCATGACTTGTTCTTGATATCATGAAGATTGCATTCCCAGATACAGATTTTCGGAGAAGCCAGAAATGCATTCACTGTTCCTCTCCTGGAGGAGCTGGGGCTGCCCTGTCCCCCAAAACCGGCTTGCCCGCCTCCAGCCAAAACAAGCGGCACAAGGACCGTCACAGAGGTGAAACCAGAGCCAGGCCCTATCAAGCCTGCATCTCGTGGTCCTGTGCCTCTGGATGAAGATGGGAGGACTCCTGGCTGCACGTCCAAGTCCCAGAAGGAATCCGGGCCGGCCAGCGGCGGCGGTGGAGAGCATCAGCACCTGAGCTCTCTCTGCTGACACACCCCGGTGATCTGGTCATCTGCAGGAAGAAGAGGAAGGACAGGGAGAAGTCTGCTGTGAAGAAAACGGGGCCAATGAGTCCCTTATCTGCGACCGATGCAGGTCAGGCGGGTCCCAAGTCCTCACCCAGCGCTTCTCGTACTCTTAGGCTCCAGTCCATGCACGCCCGGCTCAGCAGGCATTGCGTCCGGTCAGAGGGCTCGTCATCCGGCACAGCAGGCTGTCGTGGCGGCAGATGGGCGGCCAAGCACGGAGGAAGTCCAATGGGCGAGGCATGTGAAAAAAATGAGGACAGATACTGGTAGGAGGAGGCCAAGCCATTTGTGAGATGAGTGTATACATGTCTTACCTATATTTGCTGTAGCATAGCAATCAAGAGGGCATGCATCCCCACCATCCTTTTTCTGTATGTTGCTTTTTGTATCCCCTTCAGCATCCCTCGTTCAAGAGTTGCAGCGGCTGCAATGATCGCTTTTATAAATATAAGAAAAGAGGAAAGAAAAGGAACAGTTCCGAGCATTCAATTTATGTTATTTATGTGGTTAGGATCTGACATGCGGATCGGCCAGACGCAGAAAGGAAATCAAGTTTCTTCATGGAAGTATTTACTCCACCTGAGCAAGCACACGTAATGGTAAGCACAAATTTCAAAATATGTTGGGTGTTGGAGGTGGCGTGCACCAGACCAGGCATATCCTTGGATGCAGCTCTTTCTATTCATTAGTGTTTCGTAGGTCCGCAGGGCAGGTCCAACACGTTTTTTTAGGACCAATTTAATTAAATTTTAATATATCGACTAAAAAAATATAGATAAAAAAAAATAATTATAATTTTTACCCTTCCTCTTCTCTCTCAAAACGTCAATCGCGAGTTTTTTGGTATCGGACCGTTAGTCGAGGATGTGAAGGAGTTGTAGTGTATCATGGTGCATGGTGGATAGCCGTCAAAGCAGCTAGCTTGATCCGACGGATGGTAAGGGAGATCATACGCAACACCATTGTGTAAAGGCTGGGTTTTAATCTAATGAAGATCTGATAGAGATCCTGCAGATTAGGCGACCACCGCAGAGGTCCTCGGTCACGGTCAGCATCGAGCGCAAGGCATAAGGTCTGTTCTTTTGGATCTCACAGCGACCTTGGAGATTAGGCCACCACCGTGGTAGTCCTTGGTCATGGCCGGCACTAGAGTTTAAATGGGAGAGGGAGGAAAAGATCAAAAAGGAGAGGGGGAGAGAGAGAGGGAAGGGACGGTGGGTTCCGTGGCACGTTTTTTTGTTCGGGGAGGAGGATTGGAGGTAAGAGGAGAGAGAGAGGAGGGAGGGTAAAAATCGTGATTGGTTCCTTGAGAGCGAGGAGGAGGGTGAAAATCGTGATTAATTCTTAATTCTCGCTTTCCATCAGCAATTTACATTTCTCCTTATCCAAATTTGGTTGAACCGGTCAAAAACTACACGGTGAATTTGATTCAATCAATAATTTTTAACTTGCCCCATCAATTATTGACGCCGGCATCTGCTAGCACAGTATAAGCTATGTTGTGCGATGCCAATAAACAGCGGTGAATCCTGAATTTTATTTTATGGATCAATATAATAAAAAAAATTATTTAAAAATAATAAAATATATAAAAAATAAATAATATATAATATTTTAAATATTTTTTATAATAAAATATTATAAAAAAAAAAGCACCATAATAAATTTTAGATATTATTAAATATTAAAATTATAATAGTTAATTAAAAATTATTTTAATCATATATATTTGATATGAGTGGAAAAAAAAGAGATAAAAAAAATTATAAAAATATTATAAAAAAAAGAAGCTAAAAAAGATATACGTAATTTAGGTTGAGAAGGAAGATAAAATAATATATAGTTTTTATTGCATTTGAATTGTTAGGATATAAAAAATAAATTGATATAGGATTTTAAGAGGTAGATGGATAGGGACCATAGGATTGGGGTGGGACATTAAAAACTAAATAAAGAAATAATAAATAAAAAAAGAGAAAAAAATGAGGGAAGGGGGAGAGAGGTCAAGTGACATAAGAGAGAGAAGTGGGATATGTGAATCATTAAAAAGAGAGAATATAGATCATAATTATTTTTTTTATTTTTTGATGCGGTCTTTTTAAGATATAAAAAAATAAATTGATATAGAGTTTAAATATAAGAGATAGACGGATAGAGTTTGGATGGGGGTATTAAAAGATAAATAAAAAAATAATTAATAAAAAAAAGAGAGAGAAAGAGAATATAGGTCATAACTACTCTTTTGGCGTAGTCTTTTTTATCATTTATTTCTTCAAAATTTTATATGAGTTATAGAATCAATTTATAAAATTAGTGAGATCAATATTGATTTTTTTCATTGATCAATATAATTTTTTTTACTATTATATATACATATGTGTGTGCATGTGCGTGCGTGTGGACGAGCAGATAAATTTTTTTGTGAGGTCATTTTTTTTTATGTGTGCTTTTTTTTTTTTTTTTTTTTTTGTGGGTCAATTTTATGTGTGTATGAAATTGTGTTTGTGTGATTTTTTTTTGTGGAGTCAATTGATCTTGACCCCACGCTTCTCCATCTGTATCCGCCAAAACCAATGCATGTACTTTTCATAAAAATATTAAATTATAAAGTAAATATAAAGAATTAGATTATTTTTTCTTGATGTGTTCTGGAAGTCAGTATTCTTCAGGCATAGTTTGCATTTGAACTGATGCTTTGTCCTCAAACTACTTCTCTGTTCGTTCTAAACGATTATCTCAACAGTGGGATGTTGATACTTTTGCCTACAACGAAACTACCCTTGGTTGCTTAAACACTCTCAGCATTCATCAAGACTGAAAACCACTGGAAATAAAATACCCAAGGCTTGTTTATGTAAAGAGCTATACATCTCATTGGATAGCTTATCGAGCTGGCATATGTGACGTGTTTGAACATTTTGGATTATGTTGGGAGGTGGAAAAAGTCATACTAGATTTTGTTTTTACATTTCTAAATAAGAAAAAATTCAGCCTTGGATGAACAAGATTCAAATTTTAATTTTAATCTTTTGGACTTTTATTAGAAGGAGATTGGCAAGCAGTAAGCCGCATACCTAGTAGCCTTCCTGTTGGGGGAATACCGACCGACCCCGCTCACGCCGGCTTATAATCGGGCATACCCGACCGACGACCGACCGACCGACGGCGACCGACCGACCGACCGACCGGCCGACGGCCGACCAACCGATCGCCGGACGCCATTACCGGCCGATTAACGGCTCTCTACCGACTGAGGATATGTCGGTCGGGCAGACCTTTCCACTCTCCCGACCGACTGAATCAGGAAGTCTGATGGCCGACTCTCGCAACATGCCCGACTGACCGTCGAAGGGGCCCGAATCTCCACCCGACGCCACACAGCTGGCCACCGACCTAGGGTCGGTCGACTCCTCCGATCGCGTACAGCTGCCAGAGACTGTCAGCCCTGACAGCAGCATGCGGCACTGCCGCCTAAGGGCATTATCCCACCTAGGGATTGTCAACCCTAGTGATTTGACAGCCCCACGGCGATGTGACACTTTCACGGCGACTCTGACAGTCTACGGCGAGTTGACAATTCCTCAATTGTCCTGCGCCATTAATGACGGCGCCATACTAGCTCCACTATATATATCGGGGAAGGCTACAGTGCTAGGGGCCTTTGAAACAACAGGCTTGCTTCCTTTCTCACTCTCTCGATTGAGCTCTCTGTCTTCTTTTCACTGTTGCCCAGTCACCTCTCTGACTTGACCGTCGGAGGGTCCCCGTCGGAGCCGCCTCCGGTCAGTGTGGACTTTCTTTTTGCAGGCGCTCGTTCCCGCGACCAGGCGACGAGGGGATTGGCCGCAACAGATTGGCGCGCCAGGTAGGGGGGCTCCTCAAGCAGTAGATACTAATGACAAAGACAAGAGCTCAACGATCGAGAGTCACCGGGTCGGCGAGGCGCTCTTCCCGCCGGGAAGAGGCCTCTCCGCCACCCTCCGCGGCGGAACCCAGCTCTCCGCACCCCGCGGTGACCACGGAGGCGCAGATCGCGGCAATCGTGCGGCAGATGACCGTGCTGACGGATGCGGTCAAAAGCCTCCAGCAACAACCGGCGGGCAACCGGCGGCACGTCCGATGCCCTCCAGGAGCAGCCACCGGCGCCCGCGTCGATCTCGTCCTCTCGCGGGAGCGCCTGCCACAGCGCTCCCACAGAGAGGAGGAGGGGCGGCCGCGGCGCGATGCCCATCAGTCCCAGCAGCTCTCTCCCTCCCAGCTGGAGCGAGCGAGGAAGGAGAAGCGACCGCGAACGCCGTCCGCCTCCCTCTCGGAATCTTCCGAGACTCCACTCCTGGGGTCTCCCAGCACCGACGGACGGACGACTACGAACGCAGGTTCGAGAAAATCGACCGTCGGCTTGCACAGTTGCAGGTGGACGGGCAGAAGTCTTCGAACGACGTCGACTTCCAGACCGCCCAACCTCTTTCCGACTCATTCTCGACGAACCGATCCCAGTCGGTTCAAGATGCCACACGTGGAGCCCTACGACGGCTCCACCGACCCAATCGACCACCTGGAGAGCTATAAAGCTCTCATGACGATTCAGGGGGCAACCGACGCTCTCTTTTGCATCGGCTTCCCCGCCACGCTCCGCAAGGCTGCCAGGGCCTGGTACTCCGATCTTCGATCGAAAGTATCCACTCCTTCGGGCAGCTCGAGCACTCTTTCGTGGCTCACTTCAGCACCAGCCGGAAGCCGCCGCGAACGTCGGACAGCCTTTTCTCCCTCAAACAGGGAGAAAATGAGACGCTCCGACACTTCGTGGCGTGATTCAATACGGCCACGCTTGAGGTCCGGGACCTCAACGAAGACATGGCTATCTCAGCCATGAAACGGGGGCTGAGGGCGTCCCGATTCACCTACTCCCTGGACAAGACCCTCCCCGCACATATGCCGAATTACTGGAGCGCGCGTACAAGTATATGCGCGCGGACGAAGGAGCCTCCGACCGGCGCTCAACCGAGTTCAAGGGTCCGAAGGAAAAGCGAAGGAAGGGTCGGGACCCCGCCGAATCTAGCAGGCCCCCGACTGATGGTCGGGTCTCGCCCCCGCGACGAAACCAAAAGTCACCCCGACGGCAGACTCCAAGGCCGACACGCCCCAGGTATGACTCCTACACTCCTCTCTCCGCTCCCCGTGCGCAGATTTTGATGGAGATCGAGGGGGAAGAATACCTGCGACGGCCTCCGCCTCTGAAGGCAAAAGGCCTCGACCGACGGAAGTACTGCCGATTCCACCGGGGCCACGGCCACAATACCGAGCAATGCATCCAGCTTAAGGATGAGATCGAAGCTCTCATCCGTCGAGGGTATCTCGGTAAATTCCGGAGGAACCCGCCGACTCGACCTGTGGCCGACCGACGACCCCAGCCGACTGAGGAAGCGACCACCAATCAGCCGACGGTCGGGGTCATCAATATGATTTCCAAACGACTTGGCCCGGGACGTCTGCTGAGGGGAGCCCATGAAGAAGCTGCGCCCGAACGACGTGATTACTTTTACAGAGGAAGACGTTCGGGGCATCCAAACTCCCCACGACGACGCTGTTGTTGTTTCGGCAACAATAGCAAACTATGATGTAAAAAATTTTTGTAGATAATGAAAGTTCGATAAATATTTTGTTTTACTCGACCTTCTCCCGGATGCAACTATCAACCACCGACTCAAGAGGGTCTCTACGCCCTTGATAGGCTTTGCCGGGGACGCCGTCGTGACGGAAGGTGAAATTACCTGCCCGTGACGGTCGGCACCGAACCACGGCAAAGCACGGTTCATTTGACTTTTGCGGTCGTCCAAGTGCCTTCGGCCTACAACGCCATACTTGGAAGACCCGGACTTAACGCCCTCAAGGCGATCGTCTCGACGTACCATCTCTTGGTTCGGTTTTCGACCAGGAACGGAGTCGGAGAGATGCCGGAGACCAACAGCTCGCTCGTCGATGCTTCCAGATTTCCTCTCAGAGCGACGAGTTGAGGGGCTCCCTGACGATCGACAAACTAGACCAACGGGAGGAGGAAGAACGGGGCTCGCCGGCCGAACAGCTCGTGTCGATCCCGATTGCGGAAAACCCGACCAGAAGGTTTGGGTCGGGTCCCAACTACCCGACCCAGAACGCCAACGTTTGACGGAGCTGCTAACGACCAACGCCGACATATTTGCTTGGTCGCAGCAGATATGTCGGGCATCCCCCCAGAGACAATAACCCACCGACTCAACATCGACCCGACGATGAGGTCGGTGAGGCAGAAGAAAAGGTCTTTTGCTCCCGAAAGACAGAAGGCCATCGACGAAGAAGTGGACAAGCTGCTCGAGGCGGGCTTCATCAGAGAAGCCACATATCCCGATTGGCTCGTCAATGTCATCATGGTCAAGAAAGCCAACGGAAAGTGGAGAATTTGCATCGACTACACCGACCTGAATCGGGCCTGTCCAAAAGATAGCTTTCACTTCCAAAGATCGACCAGCTGGTGGATGCGACGTCCGGATTTCGACTGCTCAGCTTCATGGACGCCTTGCGGGTACAACCAGATTCGGATGGCGCCCGAAGACGAGGAGCACACTGCCTTCGTGACCCCCAAGGGCCTCTACTGTTATCGGGTGATGCCCTTCGGGCTGAAGAATGCCATCGCCACCTACCAACGACTTGTCAATAAGGTCTTTAAAGACCAGATCGGGCGCAACATGGAAGTATACGTGGACGACATGCTGGTGAAAAGTGCGCAGATTCTGGATCATGTTCAGGATCTCGAAGAGACCTTCCGCACTCTACGACAATACGAATGAAGCTGAATCCGACTAAGTGCGCTTTTGGGGTGACCTCAGGGAAGTTTCTCAGATTCCTCGTTTCTCACGAGGAATCGAGGCTAACCCTGAGAAAATAAAGGCAATCATCGACATGCGCCATCCGAACACCAAAAGGAGGTCCAGCAGCTGAACGAAAAATCGTCGCTCTCAGCCGGTTCATTTCTCGATCACTGAAAGGTACCTCCCATTTTTCAAAACTCTACGGCAGGCGAAGGGCTTTTCTTGGTCGGATGAGTGCCAGCGGGCCTTCGAAGATCTGAAGAAGTACTTGGCTTCCCCACCGCTGCTTGTGAAGCCGGAGGTGGGAGACCTTGTATCTCTATTTGGCCACCTCCTCTGAGGCGTCAGTTCGGTGCTCGTTCGAGAAAATGAGAGCCGAACCCATCAGCCTATCTACTATACCAGCAAAGTGCTCCGCGGTGCTGAAGCTCGATATTCGGAGATGGAAAAGATGATTTTCGTCCTGACCGTCTCCGCACAACGACTCCGTCCATACTTCCAGGCGCATGCTATTGTGGTTCTCACCAACCAGCCCCTGAGGGCGATATTGCGCCGACCGGATACGTCGGGACGACTGGCGAAGTGGGCGATGAAGCTCAGCGAGTTCGACATACAGTACCAACCGCGACCTTCCTTGAAGGCCCAGGTCCTGGCCGACTTCATCGCCGAATGTCCGACGGCCGACCAAGGGTCAGAAGGTGCGGACCCGGGACGAGACGGGTCTCCGAGCCAGATCCGGTCTCCACCTGGGTACTGCACATCGACGGAGCTTCAAACGCTCAAGGGAGCGGGGCTGGGTTCCTGCTCACCAACTCGGATGGAGTAGTCACCGAGTACGCCCTCCGATTCGACTTCAAAGCCTCCAATAATCAAGCCGAGTATGAAGCGCTCCTTGCCGGCTTGAGGATGGCGAAGAAACTTGGGATCGACAGCCTCCGGGCATTCTCCGATTCTCAGCTGATCATGGGGCAGGTCAAAGGTGAATTCGAGGCGCGAGATCCAGCCATGGCAAAATATCTCCAGAAAGTGAAGGATCTCGTAACGCGCCTCAGGTATTTTGAAATTTCTCACATCCCTAGGTCGGAGAACGCCCGGGCCGACGCACTCTCCAGACTGGCGACTTCGGCTTTCGACTCTTTGGGCCGGACATTCGTGGAGAACCTCGAGCAGCCGAGTATCGACCAGGTCGAAGAGGTGCTACACCTAACAGCTGAGCCAAGCTGGATGGATCCGATTGTTCGGTTCCTGACTGACAGGATCAGTCCTGAAGATCCCACGGAGGCCAGGCGGCTTCGATGGTCGGCCTCCCAATATGTGATTATGGATGGCCGACTCTATAAAAGGTCATTTTCCCTTCCCTTGCTCAGGTGCTTGGGACCGACCGACGCAGATTATGCTCTCCGAGAAGTGTACGAAGGAATCTGCGGGAGTCACTTGGGGGGCAAATCCCTAGCCTACAAAGTCCTGCGACAGGGTTACTACTGGCCCACCATGAGGAAGGATGCGGCTGAGTTGGTCCGGAGGTGCGAACCTTGCCAGAAGTACGCCAACGTACAACACCGATCGGCCAGCCAAATCGCTCCTATTGTCGCTCCATGGCCCTTCGCTCAGTGGGGGGTCGACATTCTCGGTCCTTTTCCTCCAGCATCGGGTCAAAGAAAGTTTATAGTCGTCGCCATCGACTACTTCACCAAGTGGGTGGAGGCCGAGCCTCTGGCCCAGATTACCGAACGGAAGATGGAGGACTTCGTTCAAAAATCCATCATCTTCAGGTTCGGATTGCCGCATACCATTATCACCGACAATGGGCGGCAATTCGACAACCAAGACTTCAGAGACTTCTGCGCAAGGTTTCACACATGCACCGACTAACTTCAGTCGGGCACCCACAGTCCAACGACGAAGTCGAGGTGACCAACCGGACCATACTACACGGACTCAAAACCCGACTAAATGAAGCCAAAGGCCTCTGGGTCGACGAGCTAGGCTCCATTCTGTGGGCTTACCGAACGACCCCCCGCGTTTCGACCGGGGAGTCGCCTTTCGGTTTGGCCTATGGGACGGAGGCAATGATTCCACTCGAGATTGGGCTGCCATCTACCAGGATCGAGCGGTATCAAGAGCCGGACAACTCTGATTGTCGGAGGGCCGACCTAGACCTCCTCTCCGAACTGCGGAACGAGGCCCAACTTCGCATGGCTTCATACCGACAGAAGGTAGTCCGATATTACAACGCCAAGGTCAGACCAAAGCTTTTCAGGCCTGGTGACTTAGTCCTGAGAAAGGCAGAGGTCTCGAAGCTCCTGGACCAAGGGAAGCTGGCTCCGAGCTGGGAAGGGCCCTACATAGTAGCAGACACCTATGGGCCAAGGGCTTACCGACTGGAGACTCTGGAAGGGAAACCCATTCCCGGACCTGAAATGCCGACAATCTGAAGTTGTATCACCAATGAACTTTGTACTTGTTCATTCGGAACACAAATCAGTTTGAAATTTCGAAGTTTTAACTCTTCGACTGACGATCGGCGCTCACCAAGAAAGTCGAGTCCCGACGTCCCGACTCGGACTCGGTATCCGCGTGAAACCGATGGCCCAACCGCCGACGACGTATCGGGCGCTCACAAGGGCCGAACCATCCACGGCAACGGGAGTTGACACTCCTTCTACGGTCAGACTTTCGGACTAGACTATCGGCTAACTTACCGATTGAGCCCCGACCAAAGAAAGGCGAAATGCCTACGCGACCGCCGTCGTGACTTACCGACCGAGCTACGATCGGTCGAAGGATATTCGACTTACCACCGTCTATCACACGATGCGACCTCAGTCGCATTCATGACTCACCGACCGAGCTACGGCCGGCCGGAAGATATTCGGCTTACCACCGTATATCATGAGGCACAGTATAAATACCCAACACAAGATTATCGGACCCGACTTGTCGTCGTTCCCCGACTAAATGCGCCAGACGACATTCGACTGAACGTGTCGGAAGAGACCTGACTGCCAAACCTTTATCCGGTGGTCGGTCGGCTTTCGACTCAACGAACGCGCCCGACTCACGATCGGGGGAAGGATGCCCGACTTACGACCTCGGCCATTGAAGGCCGATCCAAAGTCGGGACTTGTTCTACCTTCATGGCGGCACGAGTTGCCGAACGTCTTAACCGATCTATATGGGTTAGCAACTTACGTGTTCGGATGCATTCTACAACACATGAGAAAAAAGAGGAAAACATGCAAAGAAAAAAAGTTTAAGTCCAAGAGACTGATTTCATTAAAGATCAAAATAGGCTTTACAAAGATGGGCCGAAGCCCGGATACAAGCCGGAGCAAAAGCAAAAAGGAAAAATAAAAACCGACTAATCATCGGAATCGGCCTCCTCCACTGGGTAGCGATGGGGGACGGACGGCGGATCCGCTCTGGCTTCGACAGTCGGGGCCGCCTGATCTTCAGTGGCCTGCTCTGTGTCTTCTTCGGCTTCCGCCCTGGTGGAAAGGCCTTCCGATACTGGTTCGGCCGTCTCCTCCGCAGCTGGGGCCTCCGGCTCTGGCAGAACTACGCTGCTGAGATCAAGCTCCGGGTACAGGCCTCGAACGGCTTCCCGAGCATCCTCGTACCCGACCCGATACGAAAGGAAGCCGCTCTCCAGAAGCTCTTCTCGGTACTCCTCCGAGTCCCGGAAGTCTTCGACGGCCCGACCTAAGGCCTCCTTCGCCGACTCTGCTTCGGCCTTCGCGATGTCTGCATCGGCCTGGGCGATGGACAAGCCTTCTTCGGCCTTGGCGAGGTTTTCGAGACTCACTCGGAGCTGCTCGCGGTCGGCCTCCAGCTCCTTAGCAAAGCTGTCTTGCTCGTGCCGAAGCCGGCGGACGGTCCGGGACTTCTTCGCATCGTCCCTGGCCGACTGCAACTCCGACTCTGACGACGCCAAGGCTCCCTTGAGTCGGGAGACCTCCTCCGTAAGTCGGGAGACCTCCCCCTCAAGTCGGCCCTCCCGGTCGGTCGACTGTTGCAGCTGGTCGACCAGGATGACCTTGTCGGCTTCAAGGGCCGTGACCTTGTCCCTCCAAGCCACGCGCATGTTGCCGAACTTCCGGTATCCGGTCTCTAGCTCGGATATATTGAAGACCAGCTGCACAAAATGAAGCCGACCGATAAGGGACCGAATTTATGGGAACTGCATTAAAGGCCAAGAAAGGAGAAACTTACCCGGATCATCATCGGATAAAATGAAGACAGCATGTCGGAGACACGCTGGTTCTTCATTGCATCGATGTCGGCAGGAAGAAGGAGCGCCTGGCACAGTCTCCTGGCCAAGTCGTGGTTGGCCAGGCCCGACGCGCCTTCAGGAAGCGGGAAGTCGGTCGATCCTCCGCCAGCCGACCGTCCTTCGTCGCCCGACGCCATGGGGGCCTTCCCTGGGTCGGACGCCCAGGCCCTAACGTCGGAGATCGATGGCAGGCTTGAGCCCGATCGAGTCTCGACCAACGGCGCGGTGACAGCTGGCGCCGGTCGCTCGGGTTCGCGAACCTCCTCCCGATCTTCCTCCGCCTGCTGGGCGGTCGGTGCACCGTCTACGGACTCAGCAGCCCGTCTTTCGGGCGAAGCGGCGCCCTCGCCCGACGGTCCCTCGGACGGGACTTCGACGAGCACTGTCGATGCCGACAGTGCAATGACTGGCTCCACCCCTGACCTAGTCGGCTCACTCGGCGGAGCTGCATGAGGCCTCTTGGGAGGCTGCGACGGTCCGGCGCCTTGCGCCGGCCTCTTTCTGACGGCGTACTGACGCACGTCGGCTGCCGTTAGTCGTGATCTCGACGGCATATCTGAAAAAGACGGCAGATGGTCAGTACCGTAAAGAAAAAACAAAAAGAAGAAAAAGAGAGCAAGAAAAATGAAAAACCGACCTAAGCGGGGGACCGGGCTAAGGCCGGCGTCGTACAGGGCCTGCTCGGTGACAAGCTCACTCTGCTTCGGCACCGAGATGTCCTTCAGCCGGTGGAAGTCCTCCCGATCTTCAGCCTCCACCCGACTGTTCTCGTTCGGCTCAGTTCGGGGATTCCTCCAACGGATAGGGAACCCCCAAGGAACAGAAGACGATGCAAAAAAGAACTGGCTCTTCCATCCGTGAATGGACGACGGAAGACCAGTAATGAAGGAGAGCCCTTTTCGAGGAATGAAGTACCACCACCCTCGGGCTTTAGGGTGGGGTCGGAGGATGAAGAAAGCTCGAAAAAGGGAGATCCGAGGATCGGTCGGCAAAAGCCGACACAGAAGTGCGAAGCTGACTATCAGCCGAACTGAGCTCGGCGCGAGTTGTGCTGGGCACAGCCCGTAATAGTCGAGGATGTTTCGGACGAACTCCGGAACCGAAAAACGAAGGCCGGCCCGGAGGTCCTCCAAGTAGAAGGCCACCTGGCCCTCAGGCGGGCTGTTAACCCGACCGTCGGCACCAGGTGCGAACAGCCGAAACTGCCTCGGGATGCGGTACTGCTCCCGGAACCGATCGACGTTCGACCCTGAAAGTGAAGAAACCTCCACCTCCGGGGTCGACCGAGTGTCGTCGGTCGGCTCTCCCGACCGACCACCTCGTGGAGACGTCCTAGCCATGGACTCAGACGAATGGCAGGGAAGAAGAAGAAGGAGATGGTAAAGACGATAATGGCCCTTAGGAGAAAAAGAAGGAACTACAAAGGAAAAGAGAAGTGGGGGAGAGTACCTGGAACTAGGACTCACGCGGGCAGAGTCTCGACAGTAAAATGAGGAGGGTAAAAAATTGAATAGGAGCGACCCTGTATATATAGTACCCCCCGACGATCAAGATGAAGGCACGACCAACGAGGACTCCCCAGATCCTGCCACGTGGCATCATCCGGGCCATCCGTCGGCCCGACGGTTCGACGCACCTACCTTCAGATCGAGCCACGTCACCTCCATCCGCTCCAACGAACCCGTCCCAATGGCCGCACGCCACGTGGCGTAAAGGCCGTGACGTTTCGTATCCCCGAAGGGACGGCGGGAACGGTGGTTCCCCTTCCCGATGGGATGAGACGTCTGACACCGACAGGACATCCGACACCTGCAGGACGTCCGACGCCGATATGACACCTGACGCCGATGGGACGGGACATTTGACACCGACTGGACACCTGATGCCAGCGAATCGCTCGGCATTCATGAGACGCCTGACATCGTATCAACCCGCGGTACGGTCGGAATTTGGCACACGGTGAATCCACTCCTTTTCGCCCGGCGCTGCTGCCCAAACGAAGGCATCGGCCAGCGCACCGTCCGACTCAGGAGTGGAGGGGACAACTGTTGGGAAATACCGACCGACCCCCGCTCACGCTGGCTTATAATCGGGCATACCCGACCGACCGACCGGCCGACCGACCGACCGGCCGACCGACCGATCGCCGGACGCCATTACCGGTCGATTAACGGCTCTCTACCGACTGAAGATATGTCGGTCGGGCAGACCTTTTCCACTCTTCCGACCGACTGAACCAGGAAGTCTGATGGCTGACTCTCACAACATGCCCGACTGACCGTCGAAGGGGCCCGAATCTCCACCCGACGCCACACAGCTGGCCACCGACCTAGGGTCGGTCGACTCCTCCGATCGCCGTACAGCTGCCAGAGACTGTCAGCCCTGACAGTAGCATGCGGCACTGCCACCTAAGGGCATTATCCCACCTAGGACATTGTCAACCCTAGTGATTTGACAGCCCCACGGCGATGTGACACTTTCACGGCGACTCTAACAGTCTACGGCGAGTTGACAATTCCTCAATTGCCTGCGCCATTAATGACGGCGCCATACTACGCTCCACTATATATATCGGGGAAGGCTACAGTGCTAGGGGGCTTTTGAAACAACAGGCTTACTTCCTTTCTCACTCTCGATTGAGCTCTCTGTCTTCTTTTCACTGTTGTCCAGTCACCTCTCTAACTTGACCGTCGGAGGGTCCCCGTCGGAGCCGCCTCCGGTCAATGTGAACTTTCTTTTTGCAGGTGCTCGTTCCCGACGACCAGACGATGAGGGGATTGGCGGCAACACTTCCTCTCTTTTTGGTTTGCTCAAAAGAAAGTAGCTTTCGTTGAAATACCTCTACCCACTATAAATCCTTATGAGGTGGGATTTGAACCCGGATGAGCTTATACCACCCCTTAGAGATAAATAAGGTGAAATGAAACCACCTCAAACTCTATGAAGATAATAGAACCACACTAATTGATTAACCTTGGGATGTATTCTAAAATTAAAAGATCATTACAGATTTGATCCCCCTTAGTTCTACCTTGCCCTGCCTCCTTTCCTTAATCCAGAGACTAGGGGTGAAAATGGTAAGGCTGATCACCGGTTGGGTTTGGTTGGATTGAAAAAAAAATTTTATTCGACCGAATCCAATCGGATTGAAAAAAATTTAATCCGTTGCCGACTTTTTATCATGCATAAATCGTTTGAAACCGAAATGATAGTTTATAGCAGGTTTAGATAGATTGTGTTGGTTTGGACTTCAATGTTGACCTAATATTGATTTTAAGTCCAATATTTATCCACTTAAGTTTATTTATTTTTTTTATCAATTTAATGTAAAAAGGTCCAAACCTTATAGGTTACAAATTTTGAGCTTATTTTTGAACCTGTACAAAATAAAACAGAAACAGAAAAAATTTACTTATCTGAAGGTAACTATATTTGAAAGTTTTCATTTTATAATTATCTCAAATTGATGTGCTTTCATCAATAATTTAACATTAATATTTTCATAAATCTAAATAGATGACGGAGTATTTTTTAGAATGAAGTATTGAAGTGTAAACGACGTCGTTACAAAAATGAAAGTGAGTTTATGAAATGCTACATCAGTTGAGTTCGGTTTCACATAGGTTAAAAATATAAGAACTGAATCCGACCGTAAATAATCGATTTTTTATAAACTTCAATCCGATTACATCCGATTTATATCTTTCAACTGACCAAAATCAATGTTTATTAGGTTGGATTGGGTGAGTTTCTTTAAATTTCGATTATTTGCTCGGTCTTAGAAAATAATATGGATATTATCCATCCAAATCCATTTTCATATCCAAATCAATCCAGATATATATAGAATTTGAGAATCCGACTAATATTCGCATTCGTATCCATATTCATAAAAAAAAAAAGGATATGGATATGGATAGACAATTATCTGATCCGTATGTGAATATCTAAATTTACATATAATCCTGTATAATTTATATAGTATTTATTAATTTTAAAAATATATATATATAATCTTATAAACATATTTTTAACTTGATTTATCATCTATTTAGTAATATCTTTAACTTTATAGTCATAAAGTTCAATTATCTAAGTTATCTCCATCATTATATCCATACTTCCGGTATCGAATTATATTCATATCTGTTTAAAATAAATATAGATATAAATTTTTACATTCGAATAATATTCGTATTTGTATTCGTTAGATAAAATAAATATGGATATGGATCTGATCCGTATCCGATCTGATTTCAATCCTATTAAAAATATAATATCAGTACAACAGCTAAGCATCCATAAAAACCCTTGATATGAATTAGTAGACCCTAGTTAGATATCCTCGTGACCAAGGTGAAAAGAAGCCGGGAAAGGAGACCCAATGTTCTACACTAAAGATAACCATGATTTTGGATTTCTTGGAGCACTCCAAGAGGACAATTTTTTTGAGCTGAAACTGCTAAGTAGCAGGCTCCCTTGGGCCAACAAAACAGGGTTCGGGCTGTATTTTTCGCATGGAAGAATAATTAATTTTTTTTTGTGACCTTAGCTATTGGATCGTGCTTTACACAACTTCAAAGAACGATCAAACTATTCCTTCTATCCATAGTATAGATCTGGCAACCTACTTGAAAGCTGTGCATAATGCAATCAAATGATTAAGGTCATCAAAAAATTTCTATCATTCTTTCATGCAAGAGATAGAACCAGAACCCAAAATGCAATCCAACGATTAAGGTCGCAAAAAAAAAATCCATCATTCTTTCACGTAAAGATACGACCAGAACCCCCAACATTATCTGTCCATTTTTATAAAGTAGTTTATGTTGGGATTTTTATCTTTTGTTCTGGGTCTGTATGTAACTTGGTAGCTGGTTTGTGTATAGGTGGAAGTCCGAAATTGTAGTTGATTGGTGTTAGTCTCTGTTATGGTTATATGGGTTTGGTTCTGATTTCTTTTAATGAAAGCTTAGGCTACTGTTAGTACCAAAAAAAAAGATAAATGGTTCTATTGCAATCACCACCCATTTTCGCTTTTAATGAACCGAATAATCTGGGGCGCAAGGCAAACAAGCGATAAATAAATGCGTTCTAGTTTTTATTCTTTCTTAGGTTATTTAGAACCAAGAGATTGGTCCAAACTAGTTCAAGGAAACGAACTACCTTATACTACGAGATGTCAAAACACTGTGACATCTCCTCATGAAACAATAACAAAACAATATTAACAGACCTTTTCAACTAATTATTTAATTAATTGATTACAATAATATAGAGATACTTGTTGTGAGTCCTGCGGGGAGCATTATGATTGGTACCTTCCTTCCATGAGAAACCCGGTTGGCAAGCAACCAAGGTATTAGGTAATCATTGATATCAACTCATCAGTTGGTTCCAAAGAAGATATGTAGAAAAAGAAAAGGATTTAAGTAGGAGGTGGAAACAGGTGCTCCTGTTTAAGCTTGCTTGGATATCATTTCAATTCAAAGATGGAGGCCATCAACTTCTTACTTCATACACCTAAATCCCTGGGTTACTTTGCCAATCCCACTGAAGACAGTCATGTCCCAAAGCAATATTTCGTTATAGAGTATTTTAGTAGGATGCTAGTTTTCAACTTCTTGGACGTACTGCACCCAGCAGTTCTTTTATCTTTACACTTTTTTTTTTCTGTACAGATCTTCTTGTACATATACTCAACCTCAATGAATTTCATGGGTGGTTTGTCATCTCCCTCTTCAATCGAAAAAAAAAAAAAAAAAAACGTTACAGATAAGGCCTATGATCACAGATAGATATATTAACTGCATACATTGTGGTTACAGTCCTCCACATGTGCTACACCACCTCAGTGTTATATAAAGGGAGTAGGTCTTGTGAAGCCCAATGCCTTTTTTTTAAAACGCAATCCAAAGAAAACAGATCATACTAACATATTATCACACTCACATGTAAGGTTCGCAATGGGGACAAACAACTTGATGAAGATAAAACATAAGGTCTCATGACATAAAATTAAGAGGTACCTCATTTAGTCGGATAACGGTTTGTTTGATCAAAATAAGTTAAACTAATGACCAAACATATAATCTAATATTGCAAATATAAAGTTTATTCGAATCGAAATTTAAGCTGCTTTTGTATCTTTTCTATCAGTTTCCACATTAAATTTTGTCGGGTATTTATTACAATAGGCTACAGTGTATATTTGGCTCCATAAGTAATACCAGATTCGAGTCCTCGTAGAATCTGATCCAAATATTTTTGACATTTTCCTATATATTATCGCATGGACATGTGTTCTTTTGGGGTGAGTAGTCCATTTCGGGTCTTTAAGCTCCACCTTTACAGAAAGATGGTCCCTCATGCCTTTATGTTTTCTATTCAGCCAGCAAGCATGCTCCTGAAAAAAAAAGAAGAAGAAGCACTCCTTGGGCCTCTAGCCTCTAACCTAATGCTCCAAACTCAATTAGCCTAGTTAATTAAGTTTTGCCAGAGGAAATTGATGATTCTTAATAATACCATCTTGGCTCTTATTTGGAGCAGTGGCAGCTCAACTTGCTAGGCCTGCCATGGTTGACCACTTTTCAAACTAGCCCCCATGAGTTCTCCAATATAATATGCTAAACCCATTTATTTATTTGTTTACTTGGTAGAATGCTAAACCCATTTGTTTTTGTGCTACTTTGGGTCCTCCTAGTTGAGGCACTTGCCGGCTTGCATACGGGCTACGAACCTCAAGGTGCAGCCTGGACGGGGAGGAGTTTAGCAGGCATAAATTGAACTATCACCATGAGAGGCATATGCCATCATATATCTGGCCCTTCATTTCTGTAAGGGATTGGATTGTTTTACTTCCACCTTTCAAGGGAGCTGTTAGGTTTTATTTGCTTAAATATGTACTGATCATTACTTTGTTAAAACTTAACTTATTTTAATCCTTTGATTGTTTGATTGATAGATAAATTGTTAAAGAAAAAATTTATTCTTTTTAAAGTAGCGAGATGGGTATCTTGCCCTGAGGAGCCCGAAATTGAAGCCCTTAGATAAGGATGCATCCTTGGTCGCTTGGCAAGAAACTACATTTTTGGCCAAGAGTACGGCATCATCAAGGGCAACATTCATGGTTGTTCTTTAGGCACCTTTAAACCTGTGGCATGTGTCTCTGTGGTTTTGATCTCATCGAACAGTGAACACAACAAAAAAAAAACAGTGCAAATATTTTGTGTGGGGGACAAGCTCTCAGGATGCGGCTTGTCACATCATAAAGTATTCTACCCCCCCCACCCCCCCCCCCCATCCTTGCCGGCGGTGACACCTACCAATTCTTCTTCCTTTACTCTTAAAGCATTCAAGCATGTAAAGAAATATATAAAAATATATGGGCTAAACTTTATAAAAAAAGATTCTGAACTTTATGTCTCAATTTAACTTGAATCTCAAATTCCAATTTCTCATTAGTTCGACTCCCAAACTTTTAACCTCTCAAGCATTAAATAGTTAACAGAAAAAGACACGCACTTTGTTCATGCCCTTTCATTTTACTTACATAGCACAATGAGAGCTCCAAGACCGCCATTAACATGGAGACTGTATGCAACGAGCAGAGTACACCATATCACTGCATTGATATTTCCTTGATGAAGAAGGGATAAGCATCCTGTAGAAGCCCACTATGGCAAAGCAAAACAATCATGCACTTGTAATAAGCAAGATGAGGATTTAGATCGTAATTCTTCCAACAAAATCGTCCTTCGCTGACCCACTGCATTTGCCTTCTCGTTGGAGGTGGATCGGTGCCAAGCCTACGCTTTCCTGTGGGAAGATGAGAACGAGGTATATGTGGAACAACAGCTAATTTCTCATTTAACCCCATAAAAATAGAAGCAAAGCGGTTTACTCCAGCTCTCTCGGGGCCGATTCTTCGAGGGTAAAAAATTTATTCAGAAATTCATATCTTCTAGATAAATATTTTTCAGATAATATTTAGATAAAAAAATAATTTATTTATATTTTTTATATATTAAAAAATTATTCAATAATATGTTATTTATATTTTTTTTTGGATAAGTTGCTAAGATCTATTCATATTTTTCATAATATATTTTATTATATATAATAATATAATATAATATAATATAATATATTTATATATTATAATATATAATATTATATATTTATAAATTAATAAAATAATTATATTATATTAAAATAATAAAATATTATTATTCAATAATAATATTATATTATATTATATATAAAAAATATTATATATTATTATATTATTAATATTGGGTTAGGGGTATATTATGAATGAAATAAAAAGATTATTTTTTTGGTTGATAGAAAAATTACTTACCCACCTTCTATGTGGATAAGACTTTCTTCCCATTTCATGGATAAACATTATCCATGAAAAAAATGATTTATCCATCTAGAGAAGTGTTAGAACATGGATAAGTTAGTCAATAAAAAAGTTGACTAATTTTTTTTATGATATTTATCTACAAAAGAATGAGCCCTTAATATCTTTCACATGTGACTCCAAAGAGATTGCGAGAGTTCATTTAGTAATTAGAACAATGTAATAGATAGAGGTGAAGCAGTTTTGTGATGATGGAAGGGCACATGCAGGGTGCATACTTTATTATGTTAATTATTTGATATTTAAGTGATGAAGGGGTCATATTGTAAATGAGTTACAAGTTTGTCATGTTCCAAAATTAAGACATAATACAGTCATATTATTGAGGGATGTTGCTTTGGATAATACGAAGTCTGTCAATCATAATAAGCTAAAATTTATCATAAATAAAATATAATAAAAAATTTAATTCTATCATTTATCAAATAAATAAATTAAGATTGGTTCAGAGTATCTAAATCCAAGATCAAATATCAAATCTATATCTCAAAATTCATAATAGTTAACTTCAAGTTCATGATCATCTAATAAAATAAATCTAGCTATAAAATTTTCAAGCTTGTTAGCGTAGACTCCCAAGCTTGGATGATCCTCCGCTATTCTTAATCTTATTCCTCTATAAAATAAGAATAAAGAGATATAAGCTAAATAGCTCAGTAAGTAAAATCTATACTTCCTTATCAAATCAAGTATAAATTTTTTTATGATAATACAATATTAAGAAAATAATAGATATTATAATAAAGTATTTTATAGAGCACATAATAAAATGAGTCATAAAGATAATTGTGCAAGCATAAATTATGAATATTTCGTAAATAAGATTTATAAATTATTTTTATTATATGTTCATATCATAGTTCAAAGTGTTGCTCTCAAATATTCATACTAAAATTACTTTGTACTTATGATAAGATCCGTATTTTTTATCGACAGAATTTTTGTTTTATATGCTAACTTTATATCCATTGGCAGGGTCTTTGTTCGTATAGATACTAGCTTTGGATGTCGACTTTTTCAATTCTAAGAATTCATACATAGTTATTTAAGAGTCTTTAAAATTTTAATATATTTTTTTTTAATATATATATATATATATATATATATATATATATATATATATATATATATATAGATAGATGAAAAATTACTAAATAGCATAATTAGATTTATATTTCATAAAATACTATTTTTATTAAAAAATATTCATAAAATCACTTTTCATAATAAAGCATGATCTTTATATTTATAATACATATGCTGATCCTTTTATTTTAAGAAAACTATGATATCATCAATACCAGTCTATATGTATAGAAAATATAATAGTTTGAAAATAAATAAGGAATGTGAGATCTACTTACCTTGTTTGTCCTGTATCTTCAGACTTCATTAGGAGATTCGGTGAATCCTATTTAATATATTAAAAATATAATCAACTTATATTTAGTGAATTTAATAGAATTAAATCATAAGAAAAATAAATGATTGACTGGATGGTCAGTCCAATAGGCTATTCGGGCACCACGGCAGTTCAAGGTCTCCAAGCCAAGGGCTAGATCAAAGTGATTCGATCAAAAAATCATGAAGTATGGATTGAATCAAGACCAGATCAATCAATAAGGTTCATCAATAGTAAGTTTTAAAGATACGTAACATGGCCAAAGTAGTTGGTTCAACAGATTACCCGAATACTAAAGCGGTTAGGGCCTTCTTGTAGATGGTCAACTCGAGTCCCTAGAGCAGAAAGATGCGACTCTATCTTGAGATGCAAAAAAGGGGGGCATGGTGGCTAGTTGCTGAAGGACTGGCAACAAGCAGCGGCAGAAGGCGACCGACAGTGGTGGAGCAAGGGATAGCTGACGGTGAGGACTAGCTACTGAAAAATCAAAGAAAATAAGCTTTAAAAATAGGAGATTTGGACATATTTCTTCTTTTTAGCTGTTGGCCAGTCATCAGTGATCATGGCACCGTCACGGGAGAAGAATATGAAGGTCTAGGAGCTTGATTGGAGGCTCATTCATAGAAAATAAGGGAGGTGGTGGTCGAAAAGGAAAAAGAAATTGATCAAAAATAGGGGATGAAGTTGAGCTCTCTTTTTGGTGGATTTTTTGTGAAGTCGATAGCCGATGATGGTACCTAAGGCCATAAAAAGAAAATGAGGAGAGAGAGAGAGGAGATGGGATTGGGGCCTTTCTTTGGCTCTGGAATGTCCTTGGCTTCAATTTTCAACAAGCATAAGAATGGAGACTGTGAATCTAAAGGAAAAAAAAAGAAAGGGAGGTGTGATGATCACCGATGGAGGGCCTTAGGGGGAGAGAGAAGTTCTATTTATAGAGAGTCCTAGGGTTCCGGTGGCCCTAGGACTCTAGTTCTTTTTTGAGATTTGTCAAAGAAGAGTCTACTTCCAACCCTTTTTTTTATTTTTTTCTATTTGTGGGCTTGTGGCTCTTTTGAATATGGGCCAGCCATGGATCAAGCCATCATAAAGTTTAGAAGTTGAATTGTGAGAAATTGAAATTTAGGGTTCAAGTTAAAATTAGACATAAAGTTCAAGATTTTTTATGAAGTTTACTCGAACATATGGATACCATTTTGCATTTTTAAATTTTAAAAATAAAAATTTTATTTATTTTTTAAAATCTATAAAAATATATATACATTTGTATGTTCAATTTGAAAAAAAAATATAAATACGAAGATGATAATGGAGGCGAGGCAATGGAGATAGTAGAGGTGTCATAGTATTATAGACAGATAGCAAAAATATGGTGGCGGCAGTGACAACAATAGCAATAGTAGTAATGATGTGAGATACTAGTGATATGGAGGAGGTGATGACGATGTCAATAGTGATGTGAAGGAAGCGGTGCTAGTAATAGTGGTGGTGAGGATACTAGCTTTGTAGAGCAAGCAGTAAAGATAGCGATGGTGGTATAGCAATAATTAGTGCTGAGGCGGTGCCAATAATAAAGACAATAATAGTAGCAATAGTAGTATGGTGAATGCGGTGACGATTATAGAGATGGTAGTGGTTGTGCTAGTAGCAGAGGTGACGATTGTAATGATAAAGAAAAAGATGATGACGGTGGAGATGATGTTGGTAATGGTATTAAGATATAATTTTTATTTTTAAAAATACTAAATGTATAATTTTTTTTATTTTTATTTTTAAAAATAATAAAAATATTTTTTAATAATAATACTATTATATATATAGGGGCAAACTTGGGTAAAGTCATCGGATTTGGGCTCAGATTTGATTAGGTTAAAACTGGATAATGGGGGTTCTATATCGATGATCCAAACTATTGGATGTGATCTACTGCCCTAAAACTGCTTGCCTACCAAAAATAATATGATTTGAAAACCCCTAACCTATGCATCAAGTGATCAAAAAATATATCTAATTCAATTTTATTTGGACTGTCCATTTTTTGACTATTTAATATATAGGCTAGGGCCTCCAAATCTTTTGATTTTTGTAGATCATATTTAACGGTTTGGATCATTAATATACATAAAACCCTTATTATAGAAGTCAAAATTCGATCGATCTGATTCTAGTCTGGCTGTATATGTGTGTGTATATAAAATCTTCATATACACAATTTTATTTTTAAAATAAAAAATAAAAAATAAAAATAATACTGAGATCACCCAGATGTTTCAGGCAATTACATGCAATTGCACTCCAATAAGATGTCTGTCTTTGGATAAGATACCCTTTTGAGTAGATTTGGTGCAAGGTTCCATTCACTTGAAGTCAACTTGGGTGGTCCAAATGATGCATTACTAGTTACCATCGACACTAGACTACAAGCATGCCTCCACCTTCATGTGGTGACTCCCAGAACCGACCGAGAGAACTGTCGCGCACTGTCTATTTTCATGAGCATATCCTGTATCAAAGTTATGCAAGGATAATTTAGAATATACTGAAATCCATGGAAAAGAGAACCTTCTAGTCTTTCTTCACAGGCATTGGTTCAACTTAATGACTCCACACTGCCGTTATCTATGATAAATTTTATCTTAAAATCTTTTTCTCCTTGGTGGAAACATAGAGGCTTGAACCAATCACCATCAGGGGGGTATTAAGTTAGTACTTTACAGCTAGATTAGTCATGTAACTGTTGTTAGACTAGTATCTTCCTTAATGAAACTTTTTGTTGTTTGATGAAATGGGAGGATTGTCCACTATAATTTATTATGTATCTGAAAATATATACAAGGTGTGTGTTATATATGAAAAAGGGAGTTGGGGGGGTTATGTGTGTGTGCAAGCTCACACATAGTAAGACAAGGGGTGTAAAGCTGGAGTTCTACGACATCCGAGCTGCAGGTACAACATGCAGCTCTGATAACTTTATATCATTTTAAGCATCTTTAGTAGGTCCTGCATAGCTTCTGAGAAGGAACACTGCATGCTCCTAGACTTTTAATGCCGCTGTAGCTTCAAATCTAAACGCGCTGTTGGTTTCTTTCCTTCCAAAGACCCCAGCAAACCATTGAGATAAGGCAACCACAAGCTCGTGTCAATCCTCTGACTTCAATTGTTTTCCTCCATTTGATCCATGGTTCTTCAATTGAGAGTCAGGAGTAGGCTGAGTGGATACCATCCTATGGATCTTATCCCAGATGGACGGTGCGAAGGTGCACTTCAGGAATAAATGGTCTACGGTTCCATCTTCATTTCTGCATGGTAGACATAAGGGGGGGGGCATTCCAATTACTCTTCTTCATGTTGTCAGCCATTAAAATCTTCTTATAATAAAGGTCAACCAATTAAAGGATTTGACTTCTTCTGGTAGGGGTATCCTCCTTAATGAAACTTAAAAGGAAAGGGTATAAGGAAGATCGGTTAGCTTTGTCATAAGTGAGAGGGACGACCAACCATCGACGTTATATTGCGATTCTTGTTGACCGTTATCACATTACAGTCTCACAAGAATGATTGCTTCCAATAGCTTATCATCTCAGCTTCATGGCATTTTCAACTAAAAGTATTGGCCCATGCCTTTTGGAAATAGCCGCAGGATTTAATTTTAATTTAAGTGAAAGTCTGTAACAATCTTGTGGGTATTCCAAACTGAAATTAGAGATGCTTCCATTTTTATTTTAATTTAATAAATGCAATTATTATTTACAAATGTCAAATAGCTTTATGCTGGGCATCAAGTTCTTGTTTTTGTGCATTCGTTTCCAAAGTTATGAAGTTCAAATTAAGTCCATTAAGCATATAATCGGAAAATCAAAATTGGACCTAGCACAATCGGTTCGGTAATTAAATTTTTCGAAAAAATTTCAGCTGACCCATGCATCCATCTCTCATGCTTTCCCATAGAGAAATCAACTAGCAGACTGGATCATCAATTTTGCCATTACCACCTCCAACACCTGCCTCTGGTTTTGTGATTTCGCACTAGACCAAATGAGGTTGGTGGAGCAGATGCTAGGGGATACAGTCAAGAGACGTCATAATTTGTTGGGGGGGGTCTGCCCCTTCTCCTTACCCAAAAACAAAGGTTTTGCACAATCAAATACTTGGAATATTCTTGCCCTCACAACTTATTAAAAGATTTCAGTTCCAAAATCCAAATAATTTTAATGATCTGCATAAGAACAGACCTAGAAACCATGGTTTTATGTCTAGGACTTAAACTAGACCAAATAGTCAGTTATAGTCTTTCCTTTTGTAGTATATCCAATTGGATATAATATTCATGCACTCGATTGCAATCTTGTGACATTTGGGTTGACATAGCAGGTCAAGCTAGTCTTTGCACTTAGTTTCAAGTTTATTGACTCAAACTTTAGTCCAAGTTTGAAACATAAAACCATATATAATGATTTATTTTTATGTGTTAGGGCTGGTTATTCACATACAATGATCTATTTACATCTATCATGAGTCTAAATGACAAAAGTGTCAAGAAGATGTATTACTGCTCCAATTAAAACTTCTCGATTCATAATATTTATAGAAGGAAAATTGTGATTGCATGTTATAGAATTTGTCCAACCCATTCTTTCCCTAAAACTAAAACCATTCTTTCTAGATGCTAAAAGTGATCGACATACTCATTTGTAGCTTCCCTATTCTCTATAGTTGCTTCAACAGTTCAACCAAACACTTGACACTGAATTTTGAACTGACTTATATAATTGGCATTCATGCCTAACAGTGTTGAACTTGAATGCATTTTAAGGCCTCCACAGATAGTATTAAGAATTCTAATTGCAATATAATTACTATCTTTATAATGTTAGAAATAGAAAGTGCCAACGCAACATTTATGTTGATAGAGAAACAATTCTACCACATCATTGTGCTACTTACAAAAGTCAGTGCTGCTGCTTTTGGTCCACAGTTTGTGCTGAATTCGTGCTCTTCATAGATATGTACCCCTAATTCCTCCAATCTAAATTTAGGTTCCCTATTTTCGGAATCTTTCCTTTGGATAGTAACAATATCTTATAATACATTTAATTGTTAAATATCAATATTCATAGTTCAGATTTGATATTATTGCATTAAAAAACTCTGTTATGCGTTAGCATGGCAAAAAAGCTGAGCCTTAGAAAGAAAAAGACTGGAGATGAAAACTGTCAATGATTCAATGTATGGAACAAAAAGAAATATTCAGCATACACACAAGAACATCCCATAAAGGAGATCATCAGATATATATATATATATATATATATATATATATATATATATATATATATATAAAGCATTCATGTTTCCAGATAATAAGAACTAAATCATAATGAGACAAGTCATAGGAATACCATTACATATATCTGAAACTATTTTGATGCTCTGATATGAATAGGACTACAGGAGATTCTGGACCATATGGCACCACATCCATCAGCATATTTCCAATCGCCTAGCATAACAAATTTGTTTCTTTCACCAACCTTTTGTCTGCTATCACCTATTAACTTCCAAAAACAAAGGCAGGAAACGGAGAAAAAGAACATGGAAGTGCACTGTAGCTGGTCACTCCTTTGCCCTATGGTTGGTTACCCTCAAATATCAAGGAAAACGGTAAAGTATTCCTATCTTCACCCCTCAATTTTTTTAACACGCCCTTTCTAGCTGGTCTCTTCCTCGAAATTATTTATTTGCAAAGAAAAGGAAAATGCGCCACTTATAGAATATCATTAAAGATGGGGTGGAAGTAGGAAACCAAATAAAAAAAAGGCAACAGATGTGAAACCAGTCAATGGTATCCTTATCTTACACTCGACTATTATACCTCCTCGTTGCCCCCATGGAAACATATAGAGTTCTTAGAACAAGTTTGTTTGGCGAAAGAGCAAGTGAAGGGAGGGAAGACTCCTCTTGACTGGGCTTTGGAAGGAGAGGGAAGTGAAGAAAGAAAATGTAAGTTTCCTCCGTCTTCATCAATCAAAGTATCTTCTTTCTCAAACTGTGGGAATATTTGCTTTCAAGTCCCTCTCAAGCCTCTCTTTACCATTTAATCATCAACTTTTCTGTTTCCCCCTCTGTTTTAATCAAAAAAGAACAATATTAGAAAACAGAGCATCGGTTCTTTCTTTTCTGATTTGTTAATTGTATTTTTCTGCTCTTTTTTCTGATTCCGAAATTCTCTGTCTTCGGTGAAAGATGTTAAGATCTGGACTGGGTAGAAAGTTTTGGTGGTTCATCCTTTCAAACTCATTCTTTGGTTTCTTTTCTTTGGAATGTTAAAAATTGGATTTTTGGAATGTTAAAGATGGGATCTTTTTTCTGTGTAATGTTTCAGTTTCAGATCTTGAGGCTTATTTGTGCAGAGGACAAGCTCAGATCTAGACATTAGGAGAGATTCCTGTATCTTTGCATGGAATAATTGACGATAGAAAGCTTCCTAAATGTGAAGGTGCGGAGAAGCTCCTTTCTTTTGGTATTCTTAAAGTCTAATTTCATCCGGTTTCATGCAATTGCATCAGATTTTGGGTGCAGATCCTGCCCAAAGTTCATTTTTTGATGCTTCCGTTCTAATAATCTTCTTCAACGATTTATCATTATGGATAATTTCTATTCTCCATCATTATGAATACATAAAACTTTTTTTTTTTTTTCTTTTCTTCCAAAGCATGTCTTATTATTCCCCCTCCCTTTTGTTGTTTTAGATGTTGTGGGAGTCATATATGTGTCATTTCCTTCAGAGTTATTAGATGTTAAAGTTTCATACAATTTACTATCTTGATCAAGGAGTCTATTGCTGATATTTCGGACATTTCATGTTTCATTTAGTAAGTGATTTTCCAGGACCCTGTATCTTCTTCATTATGAATTTATAAATATAAGTGTTGTTTTTAAATTTGTTTCTGTTAGAATTTTGACACTTATTTTTCAGAGCTTGTTTTAACTTTGACAGAATAAATATTTTTGGATTTCATAGCAATTTAGTAATATTTTATCTTGGGTTCCAAGTATTTCCACTTGGTCTGAACTAGGAGGTGAGAGAATCAATATTCTCCAGAGATTTCAGACAGCCAGTATGGTAGTTAGGTATTAATTGAATGCTGTATTTTGAAGGTTTTTAGCCTTTGTCTTCATCAAAAATGGTAGTTTTAGTGATTAGAATTTTTAAGCAATGTACTTATTCTTCCACTTAAGGTGCCAATTTGTTGGTTGCTCCATTTCCATTTTTCAGAGGGATTCACAGCCTAGAATGAATTGAAGTTCAAACATACTGAGAGCAGGATAGCATATGAAGATGGATATATGGAGCTTCAACAAGAAAGCTCCAATCTTGGGGCATTGTCTGCCACAATCTCAAGGAATCGTTCATCTTCTTCCTCTGCATTTGTCTCTGCAAGTCAGTCGCCTTTCTTCTCCCCAAGATCACCGGTGCTTGGCTCTGAACCAGTCCTACCTGATGTTGCAAACACTTCCAATGATCTTTTTATAAATGTTGGTCACCTTGGTTCCAGCACTGTGACTAAACCAGAGTCTTTATCTAAAATCCACCTCGTGGCATCTGATGTTTCTCCCATTCTAAATTTCTGCACTTCCAGTAGTTTTGGAGCTCCAGGAAATGTTGACAACGACCCCGGTCTGGTTTCCCCCTTTAATGGCAGTTCATCTAATGACAGCCAAGGAACCAGTAATGGTCGCTTGGCTCGCAGGGAGAAGCAGAAGAGATTGGGGAGAAGCCAGAGAAGGTTTTCCTTTACCGAGCCTTCAACTCCGGTTTCTTCAGCTAATAGGCTTAGGAGTTGTGATGTGTACATAGGATTTCATGGACGTAAACCCTCCTTGCTGAGATTTGCCAATTGGCTTCGTGCAGAGTTGGAAATCCAAGGGATCAGTTGCTTTGCATCTGACAGGGCCCGGTGCAGGAATTCTCGTAGCTATGATATGGCAGAAAGAATAATGAACGCTTCTACTTATGGAGTGGTGATCCTCACCAAAAAGTCATTTGGGAATCCTTATAGCATAGAGGAGCTTAAAAACTTTTTGAGTGGAAAAAATCTTGTTCCTATTTACTTTGACTTGAGTGCTGCTGATTGTCTTGCAAGAGATATAATTGAAAAGAGGGGAGAACTGTGGGAGAAACATGGTGGCGAGTTGTGGACGCTGTATGGTGGCTTGGAAAGGGAATGGAGAGAAGCTATAGATGGACTTTCACGGGTATTAGACTGTCAATTGGAGGCATATGATGGTCAGTGGAGAGAATGCATACTACAGGCTGTGGTTCTTTTGGCTACAGGATTGGGGAGGAGAAGTGTGGTGGATAGAGTAAATAGGTGGAGAGAAAGGATGGAGAAAGAGGAGTTCCCTTATCCTCGAAATGAAGTTTTTGTCGGTCGGAAAAAGGAACTCTCTGAATTGGAGCTTATTTTGTTTGGAGATGTCAGAGGGGATGGAGAAAGGGAATACTTTGAACTCAAGACCAGGCATAGTCGAAAAACTTTGCCGATTGGAAGGTCTCAGAATTATTGTGAAGACAAAAAGGCAAAGGACCGGAGATCCGAAAGCAGCATCAAAGGAAAAGAGCCGGTTCTGTGGAAGGAGTCTGAGAAGGAAATTGAGATGCAGAGATTGGGCAGTCCACATAGGCAATGCCACCCTTTAAAGGCAAAAAATGTGGGGAGGTATGGTAGGAGAAAAAGATCGACAAAGATACTGTATGGGAAGGGTATTGCTTGTGTGTCTGGGGATTCAGGGATTGGTAAAACAGAATTGGTTTTGGAATATGCATACAGATTCTCCCAGAGATACAAGATGGTGTTGTGGGTGGGAGGGGAAACCAGATATATACGGCAGAACTATCTGGCTCTATGTACTTTCCTGGATGTCGATCTGAACATTGAAAACCATTGTTGTCTCGAAAAAGGAAAGATGAAGTGCTTTGAAGAACAAGAAGAAGAAGCCATTTTTAGAGTAAGGAAGGAGCTAATGCGGGACATCCCATTCTTAGTTATCATAGATAACTTGGAGAATGAGAAGGACTGGTGGGATCAAAAAGTCATAATGGATCTTCTGCCACGATTTGGTGGTGAAACCCATTTCATAATAACCACCCGCCTTCCTCGAGTAATGAACTTGGAGCCAATGAAGCTTTCATACTTATCTGGTGTTGAGGCGATGGCTTTGATGATGGGAGGTATGAAGGACTATCCAATAGTTGAAATTGATGCTCTTAGAGCCATCGAGGAGAGACTCGGCAGGCTTACACTTGGTCTTGGTATTGTAGGATCTATTCTTTCTGAGCTGCCTATAACTCCGAGTCGGCTGCTTGGCACTATAAATAGAATGCCTTTGAGAGATATGGCATGGACTGATAGAGAAGTTCTTACATTGAGACGGCATACGGTCCTTGTTCAACTTTTAGATGTCTGTCTTTCGATATTTGACCATGCTGATGGACCGAGGAGTCTGGCAACCAGAATGGTTGAAGTAAGTGGTTGGTTTGCTCCTTCAGCAATTCCAGTACCTCTCTTAGCTTTGGCTGCACATAAGGTTGCAGAGAATCATCATGGTTCTCCGGTCAGGAAGAAGCTTTTGCATGCACTAATCTGCAGGTTTACAACATCTCATATCAAGAGATCTGAAGCTGAAGCATCGTCCATGTTGATCAGATTTGGGATTGCAAGAAGTAGCACAAAACCTGATTGCATCCATTTTCATGAGATCGTCAAGCTATATGCTCGCAAACGGGGGGGCAGTCGAGTTGCTCATGCTATGTTTCGAGCAGTTTTCCTCAGAGGCTCCGTCTCTCAATCTTCTGACCATCTATGGGCAGCTTGCTTCTTACTTTTTGGATTTGGAGCTGAACCTGTGGTTGTGGAGCCAACACCATCTGACTTGCTGTTCTTCATAAAACGTGTGGTTCTGCCTCTAGCCATACATACATTCATCACCTTCTCTCGGTGCACTGCGGCATTAGAACTCTTACGCCTCACAACTGATGCATTGGATATTGCTGCTGAGTCCTTGGTTTCAAGATTTGAGAAATGGTTTGATAAATCATTCTGTTGCATTAGACCAGGTCAATCAGATGCTCAGAACACTTATCTTTGGCAGGAATTGGCACTCTTGAAAGCAACTGTTCTAGAAACAAGGGCAAAACTGATGCTTAGGGGTGGGCAATATGACATAGGGGATGACCTTATTCGGAAAGCTATTTTTATCAGGACTTCAATATGCGGGGAGCATCATCCAGACACAGCAGCTGCTCAAGAAACACTTAGTAAACTGACAAGACTTCTCACAAACGTTCAAGTTAGTTGATCTTGTGTAATTCCTTTCTCATTCACCATATATTCTTTCATGTGGTTTCACATTAGAATCACAAAAATGTCTCAGCTCAAATAAGGAAATTAGTGAAAAAACTTCAGTTTTCTTCTCACACTTTGCTCCAATATTGCTGGCTCTTGCAGAAAGCATGGTTCGTAATTTTAAAATTAGTTTGAGCTTGGAGACCTTTTTACATCATCTATTGCTGTTTTATTGATGCTATCCTGTAGCTAATCGATCATGTATGGATGGTAAGTGTCATTTTTTTAATTGAGTTGTCAAGCCTCCGATCCTTAAGAGTGGTTGTGAAAGGAAAATACTCTTAATTTGCATGATGTAACGTCACTTCTCTCTCATCTACCTAACTTCTTGTTGGTAAATATTAATGGATAATTGGGGTCTGCCAGAAGTTAAGAAGTTCCTTGGACTGTGTGATCTCTAGCTTGATGCTGTCTCTGTTTCTGATGGTCCATCAATCTCCGACACAACATAGTTCTACTTCCAGACTGGTGCTTTAATCCATTAATTACAATATATACAACACTCTCCTTTTGATATTGCAGCTTTTAACATCTAGATAGTTTTTTATACTTCCACTTCTTGGATTAGACTTAAAATTGGGTTGGTTGCTATTTTTCTGTCTTCATAAATCTTCGTTTTTCTCTGTTGTTCGCTACTTGGCTTCAAGAGTCACTTCTGCAGCTCTGCTAAGCCTCAATTCATTTCATCCTGTTGGTGCCATGGCCTGTAAAAGCTATAATGGCAGTGACTGTGGCTTCATTATTCAAATAACTCTTGTTGTCAGTTGTTGTAGTTATTTCATAGTTTGCGATGGCATATGATGTATACTGTTGGATGGATGTCTGGTCAAGACACCACCTCTCAAGATCTTTTCAGTACCACGCGATGCAGAAGGAAGAAAGAAGAAACAAAATAAAAGAAAATACAATCAAAATACGTGGATCAGCCACAAAAGGGCTCGCCTCCACGGGGCATGCAAACTCTACTATGAAAAAAAAATTTTACAAGAGGAGACCTCATCCTCAACCCTTGTACACCCAATTCTCTCTGTTTCACAATCAGGGCCTTTTATAGACCATAAACGTGGTTTAAAATCTAATTAGATTAGGTTTAGATTTCCTAAACAAGCCAAATCAACCTCCTGAACCGTCGGATCGTCACCGCAATCTCCCTGGGCCGTTCGATCGCGATCGGTCCATATAATAGTGCCGTGGACCGCGTGAAATGCGTGGGAAACGCCCACGCGGTCCACAGACCCCGCCGTGGACCACCCGGTCCACGGTGGATCGGGGCAAAGGGGCCAGCCCGCGCGCGCGGGCCTGCGCGCGGGCCTGCGCGCGCCTGGGTCGCGCACCCCGCGCGGGCCTGGGTCGCCGGTCCTGTGTGGGCCTGGGTTGCGCGTCCCGCGCAACGCCGCCTGCGGCCGCGCCGCTGCCGCCCGCCGCCGGAGATCCTCCACCGTCTCGATTCTCGTGCCGACTTCAAAAGCTCGTATCTCCTCCATCCGAGCTTCGATTCAGGTGATCTTGGTCTCGTTGGACTCCATTTTTCGCTGCGAACCTTGCTGTGGGTTCAATATGGGCTGAATCTCGAGGCGTCAAATCCTAACAATCTCCACCTTAACTCGATATTCGACCTCCTCCAAACTCCGAGAGCTTCTGGATCTCCTCGCCCCCATACCCTGGGGCAATCGCCTGCTGATCATGGATGGGCAAACATGGGAGTCGAGCCAGGCTGCTCGATCCTTTCTCCGTCGTATGCTGTGCTCCTCCTGACCTGAGACCTGCTCGGGGCATCATCCTGCGGCAATAGGAATCTCACCTTACGACGTCGCCTTTCGTCCTCCCGAGTCTCCTGTCTCGTGCCCGATCCGCCTCCTAGAGCTCCACCTCGCTCTGGACTCCACCTGGTTCCCGAAGCTCTACCTCGCACTAGGCTCCCCGTCAGGTAATAATGTCCTCTGCTCCCCTTCTTCCCCTCTAGCACAATCCTATCGCCGCGTAGCACCCTCAGGATTTCTCCACCAGCTACCGTCCTATAGCCTCTCGAATCCAGTCTGTTAAGTGAGATAAGATTCTGCCTGAAATCGGGTATGTATCGGACATCCTCCAATCTCCTCACTGCACCGTCATGTGTCCTCCAGCTGACCGTCCCAATACCTTTGATCGCACAGCTCGATCCATCTGGCAGATATACAGTGCCCTCACTGTTCTCCAGGGAGTCAAACTGCTTCTCTCTGCAACATACATGATAGGGGCATGCAGAATCTAATATCCACTGCTGGGAAGAAGTAGATACCTCGTCAGATATCTCCAAGACATCTCCATCTGAATCACTGCCGGCCGTCGCTACAGCAGCCACCGTCCGATTTTTAAGTTGAGGGCAATCTCTGGCTAGATGCCCCAACTCCTCACACCGGTAACACCTGATTTTGCTCAAGTCCCTCCTGGACTTAGACCGCCTTCATTGCGATCTCCTATCGCTCCGTCTACCACCTCCTGCACCTCCAGAAGCCACCAAAGCTGAGCTACCGCCACCTGAGCTCGAAGCTGGGTTCTCCCTCCTGAGAACCTCATTCTGGAGTATCGCCGCAGTGACCTCGTCCATCTTGATAGTGCTCTTCCCCACTAGAAGAGCAGTCACCAAGGACTCGTACGAAGGGGGAAGCGATGCCAGCAAAACCAGTGCCCTGGTCTTCTCCTCAACGTTCTCGCCAACGCTGAGGAGGTCGGTGAGGATCTTCTGGAAGTGGCTGAGATGCTCCTGCACGCTCTGTCCCTCAGTCATCCACAGTTGGTAAAACTGCCTCCAGAAGAAAAGAGTGTTGGTGAGAGACTTCGCCATGTACAGCTCCTCGAGCTTCGACCACAGCACCGTCGGAGAAGTCTCGCTCAGCACATGGATCACCACCTCATCCGCCAAGTACATGCGGATGGTACTCACCGTCTGTATCTGTAGCCGTTTCCAATCCTACACCTCCATAGTGGTCGACTTCTCATCGCACAAGAGAGCATCGATCAACCCCTGTTGGATGAGCACGTCCTTCACTCTTGCTTGCCACAAGGAGAAATTGCTCTTACCATCGAATTTGTTGATCTCCATCTTGATTGTTCCTGTTTTCTCCATCTTCACTCTTGCTCACCACCACTGCAATCTGCGTCCTTGTACCGCCTTACTCTGATACCACTTGTTGGATGGATGTCTGGCCAGGACACCACCTCCCAAGATCCTTTCAGTACCACGCGATGCAGCAGGAAGAAAGAAGAAACAAAACAAAAGAAAAAACAATCAAAATACGTGGATCAGCCACAAAAGGGCTCGCCTTCACGGGACATGCAAACTTCACTATGAAAAAAAAAATTTACAAGAGGAGACCTCACCCTCAACCCTTATACCCAATTCTCTCTGTTCGTCACGGGCCAGCAGCCAGCAGGAGGCTCCTGAACAGCGGTCGCCAGGCTCTTCAGGGGTTCAGGGGGGTCTCCAAGAGAGAGAGAGCTTTTGTGAGGGGTCTGTTTAACCCTTTAAAAGGGTCCTGTGACGAACAGAGAGAATTGGGTGTACAAGGGTTGAGGGTGAGGTCTCCTCTTGTAAAATTTCTTTTTCATAGTGAAGTTTGTATGCCCCGTGGAGGCGAGCCTTTTTATGGCTGATCCACGTATTTTGATTGTTTTTCTTTTGTTTTGTTTCTTTTTTCTTCCTGCTGCATTGCGTGGTACTGGAAAGATCTTGGGAGGTGGTGTCCTGGCCAGACATTCACCCAACAAGTGGTATCAGAGCAAGGTGGTACAAGGACGCAGATTGTAGTGGTGGTGAGCAAGACTGAAGATGGAGAAAACAGGAACAATCAAGATGGAGATCAACAAGTTTGATGGTAAGAGCAATTTCTCCTTGTGGCAGGAAAGAGTGAAGGACGTGCTCATCCAACAGGGGTTGATCGATGCTCTCTTGTGCAATGAGAAGCCAACCACCATGGAGGTGCGGGATTGGAAACGGCTACAGATGCAAGCGGTGAGTACCATCCGCATGTACCTGGCGGATGAGATGGTGATCCATGTGCTGAGCGAGACTTCCCCGACAGTGCTGTGGTCGAAGCTCGAGGAGTTGTACATGGCGAAGTCTCTCACCAACACTCTTTTCCTATGGAGGCAGTTTTACCAACTGTGGATGACTGAGGGACAGAGCGTGCAGGAGCATCTGAGCCACTTCCAGTCCCGTGGAGGCGAGCCCTTTTGTGGCTGATCCACGTATTTTGATTGTTTTTTCTTTTGTTTTGTTTCTTCTTTCTTCCTGCTGCATCGCGTGGTACTGAAAGGATCTTGGGAGGTGGTGTCCTGACCAGATATCCACCCAATATATACTCTAGGTTCTGACTTCTACTAGATTTCATGCAGGGGCCTCTACCTATTTTAATATTAGAATTAACTATATTCATCGGATTCTATAGTCATCCCACAACGTATTGTGTCCTTGAAGCTCTCTGGCTTCTACTGCATTCACAAGCCTGGAAGAATTGTTTCTGGCTTTCAAGGTGTTCTTTGCTTCTACCAGCTTCATATTTTGATGCTACAAGAACTACGGCAAATGCAAATTAAATATATTTAAGTGAGGGGAATATAACATCACAAGAAGGGTAAAAAGAAGGTCGGTCAGTTCGTGTATTGGGCACGGCTGAAGGACTGCTAAACATAAATAACTACCACCAACGGCCGCTACGTCAGGATGGCCGAGTGGTCTAAGGCGCCAGACTCAAGTTCTGGTCCTCGATAGAGGGCGTGGGTTCAAATCCCACTTCTGACATTTTAGGAAATAAATATACAGTTTTTATAGAACCAAGTTATAAAAGCATGTACGCAAATTCTGCCATCTTAAAATTAAATATTTTTATACGAAAAAATTTCTAAAAAATATAATCATTTAGGATAGTAAATGCATTAGAAGGTTCAGGTCCCACCTTTTAAACTAAACACTTTGTATACGATAAAAGTTCTAAAAAATATAACCATTTCAAATCTCATTTTATCAATTAATTTCAATGAGCCTTTAGTTAATAATGTTATTTTTGTAAGTTATTTCTTAAATTTCAACTTTTAAGGAAAGCATTCTCAATACCATGATAGTAATTATTGATTTATTAGACAATATTTTATAATAGGACAACTAGGTGAGATTCCTTGCCCTTTGATTTGTATACCGGTTAAAAATTATAACATATTTACTATGATGGATCATATTCTCGTCCAGAAGAGTTTTGCCCAGGTTTAGGACATTACTCAATTTGCTTTACCGGATGTATGATTGAATAAAAGGTTATAAGCTTTATTTGGAAGCTCATTGGATTTCAAACATATCCACCTACCTATCCTAATAATTTAGATACACACAATCTGCTACCATTTATCATCTAGATTTGTATTCTGTGAAATAAAATGTTTCAACTTGCTCTCTCCTACGAAGTCCATATCAACTTGGCTTTTGAAACTACCAACATTTGAGAAAAAACATAAGCACACAACCTCGTTTTTTTCTTTTCTTTGTGTTTGTTTAAAGAAAGGGAAGGAGACTCACCCAAGATCCAAATACGTAGACGTACACCTCTACGATTCAGTGATTACATGAAGCAAAGCGATGTCATCATTATGGCAAGCTTAAATTCACTACAACCCTCTATAGTCAAATAAAAAACTTAACAAAACTCGTCTGAAATCTTCCCCTTGGAGCATAAATTTAATTTTCAACTTGAAATTATTCTAAAAGTTCCTTCATAAGTCCTGATTCTACACAGAAAAGAAAGCCCATTAGACATTCGAGACACGTTATACATCTGTTGAATAAACGCATCTTCAGCCATATATATACAAAGAAGCACATAAGTAGCTTGGAGGGTGGAAATAAGCAAAGGCTGCAAAGAATGTCCACCGTGAGAGAAGCAGGAGAACAATTGGTAATTATGCCACTTAGACTGATGATGCTTCGTGATTTCGATGCGTAGTTTTCGAAGGTAATTAGCATATTGAGTATATTGGACCTTGCTGCACAGCTAGTTGAAGAACCTGGTCACCTCCACATCAGGTCCCTTCCCATTGAGTGCAATTCCGTTCAACTGCAGCAGCCGGACATCGTTGCCTGGTTGCATGATGCAGTCCATAAGCAACACAGATGATGATGCATGGCTGGACCAGGGAGCATTGCGCACCGGCGATGAAGTTCGAAAATTTGATCCTCTCTCTCTCTCTCTCACCTTTGTGATCAATTTTTTTCTCCAAGAAACGGGCTGCCTCCTCTCTCCTTCGAAACTAGACCCCGACCTCATGGTGCCTGGCTGTCAAACAAGCCGACCTCTTCCATGACTTTTTAGGCCATCCAAGCAGCAAAGGCCTTTGCTAATCGGACCATTAAAGATTATGAGAGCCCATGCAACTTGCAGTCACATATCAATTATACACCATATAGATCTTGGATACTTATATAAAGCTAAGAGAACCGACTAACGTTTTCAGCTAGCTAACTTTTTCGGATAAAGTTCTAGCTGTTACAAATGGCGTCAGAGTATATCTGACTCATGACCTATGCAGGAACTAGATCTATCGGCGGAAATGCTTGGAATTAAATTGTCTCATCTAGTTCTCATGGTTTTCACCCATGATGCTTCACCTCGATCTGGTGGCTTATTGTCTTTCCTCTTTCCCTTCGTTTCTTCTTGGCTGCCAAGGAATCTACGTAGGCTTCAATATCTTCCCGGGATCAGAGGCGGCTGTCTTCTTGCTCGAGCCGCTGCTACTTTGGCTGATCTATTTTATGTGCTCACCCTTGGCCGGCTATTGAGACTTCTCTTTTTAATTCCACGATGATGATTTGTATGCTCGGATGTGTGCGTGTAAGAATCCTAATTCGGTCTTTGAAAACCTAAACCTCGTCACAATAGACTAAACGGACAAGCCGTGACCAAATGTAGAGTGAAATATTGAATTTGATTAACATTTTCATCCTTGAATAGAAATTTATTCAGAATTGGGCTCTACTCGACCAAAACAACAGATCAAATATCAGTCCTGATACAATCACTATATATTCAACTTTAATAGACGAAATGCGAGTAAAATTCTACAGCCGAATTTAAAGTTTAAGACTCGTATGCTAGCTTAATTAAGAGCCCAAACATACGCATGATCTGCCAACTAGACCTAATGCAGCTACCACCAAACTGGACTCCATCCTAGTGAACAAGTGATGAAGTACCTTGACTGGTTTTTACACCACCAAGGCTTTGTGCGCCCCGCTTGCTACTGCGCTTTGAAAGTGTGCAGCCTGGAAAAGGATTAGAGTGAAATTATACTGTGGATGGCATACTGTTGGGTTCCCCGGAGAACGATCTCAGAGGAATTAGAGCCTAGCTGCTTCAAAATGTTCAGGAAACTTGATAGGCCGGTGTGGGATCAGTTAGTGATGGCAGTCTTTTGGAGTTTTTGATTAAAAACGACAGAATTTTTGCTAACAAGCACCAGAATGACGACTTCATGTGCAACTCTGCCTTCAGTCAAGGAATTTATCATTCAGTGGACCCTTCTAACTAAAGTTATTCAAAGAAAAGAAACAAATTCATTATTGGTGGCAACTATCCATCAATCATGCACTTCAATGCAATTTTGGCTAGTTCTCCATCAAAGCTACAAACCAATTCGTAGTCCATATTATAATACTCAATCCGCGGCATTTTATCCCTTTAAGAGAGGTTAATCCCCACCTTCAGCCCTGTATCTGCATACTTACAGAGAGCTTATTTCAATTGGAATGGAATCCCTGCCCCCTTGCCCAAGTAGCAAGCAGTGAATCATCGGAGCAGGCGCTTGGTGTGTCTTCCATCCCTTTGACCGGTTTAATGTTAAAAAATTCTTAATTAACATGCAACACAGACTTGTATCCCTTTTCAACACAGAATTTACATGCAATACAGAATTTCCTGAGTTCCATCCATATCACACAAGTATTAATAGTATACAAGTATGATGAACTAGATTCACACTCGTTAATAGCACAACAAGTTGTCAGCATACTTGCATGTTTCAATGGACCTCAAAACAGCATTTCAAGCCACTTATCTCACACAGGGCTACGTGCCCATGCTACAGACACGTAATCTCACCAGATAACCTTACAAGGTCCGCTAATCATATGCTTTCTTTTAGTTAATAAAAGAGGTACTTGGATTCCTTTTCTTGGCCCAAAACACTCATTACTTGACCTCAAGAAGTTCATGCCTAATATACTGAGGCACTGCGCAATACCATTTGAAAGAACTATACGGCTATCCTTTAGAGGTAAAACCACCCCTGCCAAATGAGAGGTAACGGAAACAACTGAGTCATCCCACCACACGATGCAAATAATTGCTGAGGTAACGGGACCTATGCGTGTAGCAGCGAGCTGCACACAATAGTCAGGACCTTTCAACAGAGGATGTTACCCATGATTGTAGCTACCACATCAATCCAAGGTCTCCCCTCCCCCCCACACACATGAAACCAGTTTAAAATAAAATTGATTGGATTTGGACTCAAATCCATTCAGATCAAAACTCTATAATAGAAGTCCTATATCAATGATCCAAACTGTTGAATGTGATCTACTATCTTAAAACTGTTTGTGCATAAAAATTCATATGATTTAAAATCTCATAATCTATACATCAAATAATCAAAAATTAGACAGTCTAAATAAAATTGTATTAGATAATTTTTTGATCATTTGATATATAGATTGAGAATTTTTAAATTATATAATTTTTTATGTACAAGTAGTTTTAAAATAGTAGATTACGTCTAATGGTTTATATCATTGATGTAGGATCCTAATTGTCCAATTTTAATCTGATCGGATCTGAGCCTAAATTCGATTAACCTTGTCCAAGTCTGCCCTCCCCCCCAACGCGCGCGCGCGCGCGCGCGCACACACACATATATATATACATGCATGCTACCTTGTTACGGCTTCACTCCAGTCATTAGTCCTGCCTTCGGCGTTCCCCTTCTTGCGGTTAAGATATTGACTTCGGGCATGGCCAGCTCCTATAGTGTGACGCACGGTGTGTACAAGGCCCAAAAATGAATTCACCGTCGTATGGCTGACCGACGATTACTAACGATTCCGGCTTCATGCAGGCGAGTTGCAGCCTGCAATCCTATATATATATATATATATACATACATGTATACACACGCACACACCCATATACATATATACATATATGTATGTATGTGTGTATATACACATACATACGTACATATATATGTTGTATTATGCATTTGTATATATCTATATGTATATGTGTCATGCAAATGCGTGCGTGTGAAGGATCAGATGCAAACAATCTTACCCAATGGAGCAAACTTCACACACACACTACATGTACAAGTATTTATGTATGTGTCTCTGTGAAAGATTGGATATACACAATCTTAACTAATGAAATAATTTTAACACACACTTTATATATATATATATATATTTGGATAAAATTAATCAAATTTAGACTTAAATCCAGTCAGATCAAAATTAGACAAGATAAAAATCTTACATCGATAATCCAAACCATTGAATGTGATCTACTATCTTAAAACTATTTACATACCAAAAATCATATGATTTAAAATTTTTTAATTTTTATATCAATTATTTAAAAAATACATCTAATTCAATTTATTTAAACTATCAAATTTTTGACCATTTGATATATAAATTAAAAATTTTAAAATTATATAATTTTTTTATTTTATAAATATTTTTTTAAAAAATAAATTATATTTAATAATTTAAATCATTGATATAAGATCTTTGATCAAATCTAAATTTCAATCCATTCGACCTAATTCTAACCTGACTATATAAATAGAGAGAGAGAGAGAGAGAGAGAGAGAGAGAGATTTAAAAATGACCAGATGCATACAGCCTTGTAGATTAGATATAGATGGATGGATAAACACCTCTGTGCATAGGGGTTTGAAAAAAAAAAAAAAAAAAAAAATCAAATGCCCACAATCGTAGCCCTACATATTAAGCTGTTTGTGTTTTAAACTTATACACCTAAATCACAATGGACCAATCTTAACATTGTACCCAACCCTGCTCTCTAATCCAAAGTTTTATAAAGATATCCCAGATTCAGCACATTCTCAAAAGCGCTCAAGGTCAGAAGTTATCAATGGCGGCAATTCTCATACTCCTGTCAACCTGTGTCGATCAGAGCAACCAAAACCCAATGTACCATGGTTCATGCACAGAAGTTCCATCAGTGAACAATATAAATAACATTAACTTGAGTAAATTCATTTACAGTGACACAGGAAGCTGACAGAGAATCCAGTTTACTTTGTCAGAAATTGAAACATGTACAAGGGAATCAGCCAACCAAATAAGTTTACCCTCAAGGATCTGGCTTGCCAACCACCGCCTCGTCACTGGAGTCATATTCATCTTCACTTAGCTCTTCATCACTTGATATGTCTTCTTTGGGAGCACCAGCGTCTTCAGGCTTTGCATACTTCTCACAATATTCTGGATAATGATGGCAAGGAAACTACTGAGTAATAGCAAACCAAACAATTGGATTCCAAGTCCACTAGCATGAACCTGGACTCTAGTTGGATACAATAATTAGAAATTCGGTTTAGTCAGTCACATGAGGAAGCAATACAACTGTTTACCTTGGTAACAGGCATTTAATGGAGAGGCTGTTAGATATATGCACGTTGGAGTAGGTTCATTAAATAGAGAGGCTGTTAATCTAGCGGTGCATATTGGCTGGCTGCGGTAAGTTTATCGTAGAAATAGATTGCATCTAGATGAGATCTATCGACCTTGACAGAAAAAAAGTCTTATGTAATTTATGAAACTAAGTTCAGAAGTCCATGATCATGACAGAGTGAATGATTGAAAGAAATTTTCATAAGGTTTCATTTGTGAACTCGAATCGATTGAATTTTACATATGCTTGATGTAGGATTTGACGGGTTATTCATGATCTCCATTACGTTGGGACTCACGATAGAAGGATCGAATCACATGATAACTGCACCTAGAGGTTAATTATTCAATCCTGCCAGATTGCCACTACATACTGCTAGTGTCACTGATGGATTATAAGACCAATGAAAATTATTCGGTGATAAATAATTCTCAATTGACTGAATTGAAAGGTGTTCCAATCCATTGAAAGAAGTTTCAATAATATTATTGATATAGATCACAATATATCTCACTACCAGATAGAATTGAATCTAAAAGATCACACATAAAGAGAATTGGTCTAGGATAGTTCAATTGAGCTCATAAAATCTCAATTAAATTAAGATTTGATGAAATTCTATTAGATTTAAAAATACTATGCTAGCACATGATTAAACTCAATTTCTCGTATGACTTGAATTTGTGTTCCTTATTAAATAAAAACTTGATCAAGTCAAAGCAAGCTAGTGGGCACCAAAAGTTGGAAACCCAAACTCTAAATTGGTTTTGAAATCCTTATGGGATAAGGATCTAATTAAAAGCAACTAATTAAAATTGGATCTCCTTGTAGGACTTAGATTTGATCCAAGTTGTGGCTAAATTAGTGCCACCCATATAGATAAGGAATAGAGGAGCCACGCCCCACTTTGATTGGGTCAAAAGAACTCAAGTCCAAATTGAATTTGATTTAGAGTCCAATAGAGACAAAGATATGGTCAAAAGAGAAGTCCCAGTGCAACTGGACTCAGACAGGATCAAAAGCCCAAAAATCCTAAGATTCATGCCTATTTAAAGACCCCCTCACCAAGAGGTCAAAGCATCTCAAGTTTCACGCCCCCTAGCCTCTTCTAAGCCCCCTCTCTTTCCTCTTCTACATCCTCCCTCTCTCCCTAGAGTTCCCACACCCAAGGGTTGGGCGTCCAACCTTCTTCCACACCCAAGGAGTTGGGTGTTGGGTGCTGCTCTTCAGACTTCAAGGGTTGAATCATAAGTTTCTACGTGAAGGAAGAAGACGAAGAAGAGATCCAAATTGAGATCAAAGTTTGCTGATCCATCTTGGAGAAGAAGGATCAAATTCGTGAGGAAGCATCCTAGAGCTTTCCTGTGGATACCTATAGAGGCCGGACACGTGCGCGGCTCTTCAAGCAACTTCAAATCTACGATCATCAAACTGCAGTGTATATCTACCCAAACAAAATTAAAGATGAGATCTTCATGCTTATGTTTGATAATTTTATTTGCTGCTTATAGATCTTAAGAACATGATAGAAATGATCTCATGAGATAAGATCTAGAAGATGCATGTTAGAATAAATCATTTTTGCTGCCTGTATAAAAATTTTTGTTGTACTATCATACATGCTACCTTAGTTTTTCCTTTAATTGATATCAAAGCAAAGGTTGCATAATTATGTTCTTAGATCTGGGATTCAGATTATATCTGAATTATTTTGCTTATGATTAGATCTCTATTTCATATTAGATCTGAAAATTTATGTTTATCCATTGTATATGAAGTTTAGATGTGAACTGAATTTTATGTTTTCAAATTAGCATGATTGCTAGATTAGATCTAATTTTCTATTTTATTTGAATTTAATTTTTTTGTGCTTTGGTCTAAAATTTAGATGAGATCTAAAATATTAAATTAGATATTTTAATGAAAAATCAAAAATTATAATTGATAAGCACATGGGTTAGTCGAATCACATCCTCACATAAAGTTATCCTGACATAAATTATGTTGGAAGATTGTCCTATGATGTTATCAGATGGAATCCTAATTACACATCTAAAATTTAAATTGGATCTGAGATTTTAGATTAGAGATCTAATTGATAAACAATTGGATTAGTTGAAACACATCCTGATATAAGGTTGTCCTGACATAACTTAGGTTATGTTGGAAGGTTGTCCTAAGATGGTGAGAGATAAAACTCCAATCATAAAACATCTTTTTGAGAAAAAGAAAAGATATAATTAAATCAAATCGATTATAGGATAATTATTTTGTCTTCATTGATACAAGTAGTGATTAACCCAATTACTACAGCCTTTGACGAAGGGTGTATCATGAATACACATTAAGATGGTTGCAACCTTTCAGTTTGTGGTGAGAAACCTAAAGCCAAGCCCAATATGAATGGGTTAGTCTATTGATGTCTAAGACAAATACTTTGAAAGGTGGTTATTTAATTAGGATCGTTGTATTTGCACGGAAAGCTTCTCATCGATCATCACTTATCTGACCATTTTGACTGATCTAATTCTATTTGAGGCGCTTATGGTTGAGTTCACTACATTTGCATTGCACCATGAGATCGTCTTGGTGAGACCAAGTCAGGATCTCTCTAGTAGATCCAATTTAATTGTGGATTTATATGCAATGTAGATTAACAATTAAATCTAAAGAAGATATAAATCAGATCTCCTCATAAAATATTAAATCTGATGGTCTTCTACCGTTATAGATACGCGGACCCTTTTGGATGTTGACTATTTTCGACTGATTATAGTGGTTCAGTTGTATCAAGGAAGATGCAACCACTCTATAGCATGAGATGCTCCAAGGTAAAAATGGGATTGAACCCAATAACTATCGGGTGAAGGATCCAATGACAGCTTTACATTTGCTGGTGAACAGTGAGTCTGACTTAACTAAGAAATAAGATTAATAACTGTCAGATGAGGCCTTAAGACTTAGAGATTGAAGATCGCTGCAACATGCTTAGAGAAGCATTGGATAAAAGTTGTCCACTCATTGATTGGCAAATCCCCAATAACTGTCAGATGAGATGGTGTGCCAATTAATTGAACCGCATTACCCACTAGAAATATTAATTACGAAGGACTTGCTGTTTCCTCACCCAAAGAGTGTGATAGATTCGACGAAATAGTGAAAGTAAGTTTATTTTTAAAATAAAATCTCTAAAATAAACTAAATTAATTAATTACAAATATCTAACTAGAATCTTCTTCTTCCTGTAAAAAATGTTTGCTTCTAACCCTCTTACCCATATTTTAGAAACCAACTAGACCTAATTATAAGGACTGGCTCAAGAACTTGAAAGTCGTTTTGAGTTCCAAAAAAGCTTAGCTATGTCTTGGACCAGAAAATCCCAGTGTTACCAAACCATCCAACTGCTGACCAATGAGAAGCACTGGATGAATGGACGGATGATGATAATAAAGTAGGTATTACATCTTAGCATCTATGTCAAATGAGTTGCAACGCCAACATATGGACATGAAGACTGCCAGGGCTATCTTGACTCACCTACAAGCGTTGTATGGTGAGAAGAGCCGATCTACGTGCTACAAAGTGTCCAAAAGACACTTCAGCGCAAAGATGAAAGGACAGCCGATCCACGATCATTGTTTAACAATGATTCAGGATCTAGAGGAGCTTGAGAAGCTCAGCATAACCATGCACAGAGAATTGCAAGTGGATTTGATCCTACAATCCCTTACAACTTCATATGGCCAGTTTATAGTGAACTACCATATGAACAAGATAGATTGTACCCTGATCGAATTATTAGACATATTGGTGACAACTGAGAGGACCTTGAAGAATTCAAGGACCACTATTCTCGCTGAAAAATAAAAGAACTATCATGTGTACCTGAAAATTCTAAAAAAAAAAATAAAAGAGACGCAGCTTCAGAAGATATGTCAGACCCGCTCGTGACTGAAACTAACCTTACTGTTTCTTCTGCTTCTAGTTAGATTATAGACTCTGATTCTAATGCATATTTGTGCACTTCCATGCAGAAACTTGAGGGAAGTAGAAGGCTTAGGGAAGGTGAGATGACCCTTCGAGTTAGCAATGGGACAAGAGTTGCTATTGTAGCCGTGGGCACCTATCTTTTACAATTATCGTCTAGATTTAGTTTGATTCTTAAGACTGTTATAATATGCCTGCTGCTAGTAAAAATTTGATTTCTATTTCATATTTAGCACAGGATAACTATGTATTTAGTTTTCATCAGGACTTCTGTACCATTTATTTGTAAAATAAAATGATCGATCGTGACTTTATGATTAACAATCTCTATTAGTTACATATTGATGTATCTATAAATTTATCTATGCAGATAGTGAGTGCTATTGGATCTAAGAGATCCAGAGATGAGATTACCCCAAATATATGTGGCACCTTAAGCTAGATCATGTAGGAGAAGAAAGGATAAACAGACTAGAGAAAGACGGGCTTTTGGGCCCACTAACTACTAAGTCATATCATATCTGTGAATCTTGCCTTCAAAAAAAAAATGACCAAACTATCTTTTATGGGATATGGAGAAAGGGCTACTAAAATACTTGCCCTGATACACACCGATGTGTGTGGTCCATTTGATGTGACAATCAGATAAATTATGTCTACTTCATTATTTTTACTGATGATTGTTCGTGGTATGGATATGTATTTCTTATAAAACACAAATACGAAATTTTTGAAAAATTTAAATAATTCAGATGTGAGAAATGAAGAAGCAAACCGAAAAAACCCTAAAGATACTTCGATCAAATCAAGGAGGTGAATACCTAAGTAGAAAATTTTTAGATTATCTCAAAAAAATGACAGTCTCATAATGGACTCCATCTGAAATGCCTCAACTTATCAGAGTTTCAGAATAAGAAATCAAATCCTATTGGATAGGGTTAGATCCAAGATAAACTTCACTGACCTCTCTTTATTTCTTTAGAGACATGCTTTACTTATTGCAAATTATTTATTAAATAATTTTTTTCTAAATTCATTCTATATACCATATAAGATATGCATGGTCAAAAATCGAATCTTGATCATCTCAAGATTTGAGAATGTCCGTCCCATATCCAACGACAACAGACGGATAAATTAGAGGCTAGATCTATGAAAGCTCATTTCATTGAATATCCAAAAGAGCCTTTTGAATACTATTTTTATCTCCCTGAGGATCATAATGTAATTGCGAACGGCACACTATCTTTTTGAAAAAATAGTTTATCCATGATGGAAGTAGTAGGAGGCAAATAGGGCTCGAAAAGAGTCTCTGATGAGCAATGAGTCATAGAACCTAATAAATCTATTTTAGATGAGCCAGTACATGGAGTATAAGGCTGGAAATGGATCGGGGCTGGGTCCTACCTCTGCCCGAGCCCAGCCCGAAATAATTTTCGGGCTTCGAGCCAGGCTTAGGCCCAATTTTTTTGAAAAAAATATAGGTCCAAGCCCGGTCCGAGCTCGAGCCCAATCAGGCCTGCCCGAGCCCATTTTCCACAGTTCTCTTCCCCCTCTTAAAAGAAAAAAACAAAAGAAAAAAAAATCCTAACCTCTAACCTCCAACTCCTCCATGGACTGCGGCCAAAGATGTCGATGCTTCATCCACCGCTGACGGCAAACAGCTCCCATCCTTCCCGACCCCTTCATCTGCTCCACCCACCATGTGCTCTTACTGCGGCCGATTGTGTCATCCCTACCATCGTCCTCCACAGTCTGGTCGTGACGGCGGTTCCTCCGAGGTGACTTGTCGCCTGATCCGATGCTTCCTTCGTGGCAGCTGTGGGGAAGCCTTGGTGATGGGGTTGTTTGAAGACAAGAATGGTGGATGGGGGGAAAAATTAAAACACAGAAGGCTACCATGCGTAGATTATCATGGTAATGACGCCCCTCTTGCCTCAACGATCGGATGGAGACGGGCATAGCGAGAAGATCCTCAAGATCGAAGAAGTCACCGAAAATGCTTCCTCCGACGAAAAAAGCGACAAAGGTGCTTCCAAGAGATGATGCCCTCGCAGAGACTTCGGGAGAAGGGGTGAAGGCGGCCTTGAATCAGACCCTGGACCTCGAGAGTGGGTGGGAGGAGAGAGTATCCGCACGTCCAGGGAGAAGCGCAAGGGGCAAAAACCCACCTCCATGGCTGGTCGAGTGATGGCCGATGGACGGACACGAACCATGACGGTGAAGGAAGACGGTGATGGCCGACAGACCATGGCCCTAGGGGCTAGGGCTTCGAACGAGGGAAGTTGGGAAGGGAATGGGAAGACAGAACAGTGAAACCCAGTTATTTGGCTTGGGTAGTCGGGCTAAATGAACTTAGGAGGAGAAGAACTGGATACAGTCTCATGCAAAAATTATCAGATGAACTTCGGGCTAACATTTGGGCCTGGGCTCGGTCGGGTCCGGATCAGGCCAAAGGTATGCCCAAGCCCGACCTAAAAAAAAATGAGCTCTAAATTTAAGCCCAAGCCCAACCTGAATTTCTTCAGGCCAAGCCCGAAGCTCGATCCAAAGTCGGCCTGGTCCAAGCCCAGTTCCAACCCTAATGGAGTACCTCCACCTCGTAGATCTAATAAGATCTCTCATTCTCCTGAAACGCACATGGATATGCTTACAAAGAATGTAGAAAAAATATTCTTTATGAAAGATAGAGAATATGGAGATGATCCCAAAAACTATTACAAAATGTCAGACATCGACTCCGAGAAATGGTTGGAAGCAATGAAGTCAGAGATTGACTCCATGCATACCAACCAAATCTGGACCTTAGTAGATCCACTTGAAAGTATAGTACCTATTGGATGTAAATAGATCTATAAGAGAAAAATCGGATGGGATGGGATGGGATGGATGGGAGACCTTTAAGGCAAAGCTCGTGTCTAAGGGGTATAGTCAATGCAAAGGCATTGACTATCGGGATATCTTCGCCAGTGGCTATGCTGAAATCTATTTAGACATTGCTTGCTATTGCAGCGTCTCGTAATTACGAGATTTAACAGATGGATGTGAAAACTGTTTTTCTAAATGAATATCTTGAGGAAGATATCTATATAGAGCAGCCTCTTGATTTCACTTCCAGTGATGGTGATCACAAGATTTGCAAACTGCAAAGATCCATTTATGGACTCAAGCAAGCATCTCGGAGTTGGAATACTTGTTTCAATAATGTAATCAAATCATTTGATTTCAGCAAGAACGAGAAGAAACCGTATCGTTAAGAAGGTTAGTGAGAGTGCTGTGACTTCCTCGTATTATACGTGGATGATATCCTCCTAATTGAGAATGATATTCCCATGATGACCTTAGTTAAGGTCTGATTGTCAAAAGAATTTTCTATGAAAGATTTTGAAGAAGCATCATATATTCTGAAAATAAAAATCTATAGAGATAGATCTAAGAGGATACTTGATCTCTCACAAAAGCTGTACATAAAAAAAATACCGAAGAGATTTAGCATGGAGAACTCCAAAAGGAGATTGTTACCCCTTAAGCATGGAGTTTATCTCTCCAAAAAGATGTACCCCAGCACACCTGAGAAGATTGAGCGTATGAACAAGATTCCTTATGCTTCTGCTATAGAGAACCTCATATACATAATGCTATGTACTCGACCTGATATATCTCTTGCTATGACTGTCACGAGCATATCAATCGAATCCAAACGAACACTGGATAGCTATGAAAAATATCTTTTAATATTTGAGAAGAATTAAGGATATCTTCTTAATTTTTCGAGGAGAATTGCGGGTACAGAGATACACAGACTCAGACTTTATATCTAATATCGATGATAAAAAATCTACATCGAGATATATGTTCCTTCATAATGGTGTTGCAGTAAATTGAAAGTATTTCAAACAATCGATCATTGCAGATTCCACCATAGAGACAGAATACATCTCCGCTTCTAAGGCTGCTAAAGAAGCTTTCTAGTTCAAAAAAATTATTATGGAGCTAGGATTGATGACATCAGATGCCATATCCCTCTACTGCAACAACAACGATGCCATAGTTTTCACTAAAGAATCAAGATCTCACCAGAAGTCCAAGCACATAGAGCGACGATTCCACCTCATTCGCGAATACCTCAAGGAGTTCATCATATGCAGAGAGTTGACTCCACGAACAACGTAACGGATCTGCTAACAAAACTGCTAAGCTAACAGAAGATCGATGCTCACCTTGAGAAGATGAGGCTTAGATTAATGACCAATTGGCTCAAGCGCAAGTGAAAAATTATTAAATGTATGTCCTAGAAATCAATTATTGACCGACACATAATTTTTCTAGTGGCATAATTTATAATTAAATTTTTTAAATTAATAAAATTAGATTTATTATCCTTCATATTATGTCATGTGTCCATGAATCATTTAAGAAATTAATAAGATGATAACACATTCTCAAAAATTAAAAATTTGAGACATGTATCATTGGTGATTAATTCTTAAATACTCCTAATCGATTGATCATCACGAGGATAATGATTGATTCGATAAGATTGATGCACAGATCACTTTTCTTAGGATAAACGAGTCTCGAGTCACAGTGTGAAGACACTGGAGCGTGTAGATAATTATTAGAGAACAATAATACCAAACGTGATCAAACGAATAGTCATTTGAATGTCTATCTACTCATCAATGACGTACTCGATGCTGTGGTAGTGTGACTAGTCCTTTAACCTATGATGTCTTGACTAAGCATAGTGAAGTTGCTATGGTTTGACTGTACATACACTTGGTCCCTAGCCATATGGCCCTTGCGATGCATATTGGTTGCAGTAGATTCATTGTAGACGTATGTTGCACCTAGATAGGATCTATCGATCTTGATAGACAAGAAGAAGTCCAATGTAATTCATAAAATTGAGTTCAAAAGTCCATAGCCATTACAGAGTGAATGATGAAAAGGAGTTTTCATAAAATTTCACTTACAACTCGAATCAATTAAATTTTACATATGACTGATGTGGGATTTGACGAGTTATCCATAACCTCCATCATGTCGAGACTCACGATAAAAGGATTGAATCACATGATAACTGCATCTAGAGGTACATTATTCAGTTCTACTGAATCGCCACTACATACTGCTAGATGTCACTAATGAAATATGGAATCAATAAAAATTATTTGATGATCAATAATTCTCAATTGATTGAATTGGAAGAAGTTCCAATCTATTGACAGAAATTTCAATGATATTATTGATATAAATCACAATATATCTCACTATCAGACAAATTAAACCTATAAGATCACACATAAAGGGAATTAATTTAGGATGGTTCAATTGAGCTCATAAAATCCCAATTGAGTTAGGATTTGATAAAATTTTATTGAACTTAGAAATACTATGCTAGCACATGATTAAACCCAATTCTTCGTATGACTTAAATTTGTGTTCTTTATTGGATAACGACTTGATCAAGTCAAAGCAAGCTAGTGGGTGCCAAGAGTTGAAAACGCAAACTCCAAATTGGATTTGGAATCCTTATTGGATAAGGATCTAATTAAAAGCAACCAATTAAAATTGATCTCCTTGTAGGACTTAGATTTGATCCAAATTGTGGCCAAGTTGGCACCACCCATGTGGATAAGGATAAGAGGGGCCACACCCCACTTTAATTGGGTCAAAGAGACTCAAGTCCAAATTGGATTTGGTTTAGAGTCCGATAGATGCAAGGATATAATCAAAAGAGAAGTCCCAGTGCAACTGAACTTTGATAGGATCAAAGCCTAAAAGCCCTAGGATTTATGTCTATTTAAAGATCCCCTCACCGAGAGATCAAGGCATCTCAAGTTCCACGCCCCCTGGCCTCTTCTAAGCCCCCTCTCTCTCCTCTTCCACGTCCTCCCTCTCTCCCTAGAGTTCCCACGCCCAAGGATTGGACATCCAACCTTCTTCCATGCCCAAGGAGTTGGATGCTGCTCTTTAGACTTAAGGGTTGAATCCTGAGTTTCTACATGAAGGAAGAAGACCAAGAGGAGATCCAAATTGAGAACAAAACTTGCTGGTCCATCTTGGAGAATAAAAATCAAGTTCATGAGGAAGCATCGTAGAACTTTCCTGTGGACACGTGTAAAAGCCGGACATTTGTGCGGCTCTTCAAGCAACCTCAAATCCAAGATCATCAAACTACGATGTTTATCTACCCACACAAAAGTGAAGATGAGATCTTCATGCTTATGTTTGATAATTTTATTTGCTGCTTATAGATCTTAAAAACATGATGATAGAGATGATTTCATAAGATGAAATCTAAAAGATGCATGTTAAAATAAATCATTTCCACTACTTGTAAAATTTTTTTTTGTTGTTCTAATATGCATGCTACCTTAATTTTTCCTTTAGGCATGATCAGGTAATTATTTTCCTGTATCCTAAGATGATTGTATTATAGGTGCAGAATACTTTCCATGCACATGCCCAAGTCTGTGCCTTGTCTTCCACACTAAATCATAAATGCTCATCAATATTTTTCAGTCAAGCAGAGACATCCACAAAAACTAAGAAACCATACCCATCCCACCACCGTTACCACTATACATACCCTAAATTTTGTAACATTATTTGTGTTCTTGTATCTGAAATCCATAGCAGTTGAGTTCAGCTTTAATCTCCACTAAAATTATTTCCTACTTGAGTTGTCTTTAAAAATTTTTGTTAATGGGTCAACAACAATGTTATTTTAAAAAAAAAAAAGATAATACTAACAACCAAAAAGAAAAAAAGAGGAAAAGATGATAATAACAGTGATGATGAGTCTTGTAGGAAATTTTAACCCCAAGAATCCCCAGCGTTTCTCCTAATTTTATGTCCATCCGCTCCAACCCCAAAAAAAAAAAAAAAGAGAGTAACGGGAAAAGAAAAGTTGTTCACATAATCTGTCCACCGAACTAGATATGGTTCTGCCTTTTACCGATCTGCAGCTTAGAGGTCAACATAAAAACCATCAATGTTAAATTCATTTGCACAGATACTTTGCTATCAAAGTGTTTTTTCTTAACTCATTCTTTAGCAATGGTGCAGGAATATTTGCAAAAACAAAATACGATGTTGAACAAGCGCGCTGGCAATGGAGGATGGTTAACATGGCAGTGTTGGAAGGTTGTAATGCCAAAAGCAGGTGACAATGGCCAAGGATGATGATGACTACAGAAAGCTGTTATAGAAAATGGTGCTAATGAAGGACCAAGGTCGGAGGCTGAAAGACATGCTAACTTAATTGTACATAAAGTGGGTAGAAATGGGTGAGTTTAACCTTACAGAGTTTTCATGACAGTATTGGATTAGCTTCAACGAAATTTCTTTCTATCGTGTTTAGGGGTTTCTAGCAAATAGAATTTGAAGAAAAATCATTTTGGAGAATGGAAAAATATATCTTCTCTTCCCATTTAGATGACCCTATTTATCAAATCATATATGGTAGCATCATAAATTGGAGATTGACTCCAGAAGGAAACTCCATGTCAGAAATGAAGGATCAGAATAATGACAGAAAGTTGAATTTTAATAAAGAAAAGGAAGAGACGGAGCAGCTATCAAAATTTCCAGCACTTGTAAGATAAATTAAAGGAAAGAAAAAGGAATAAATAAGATCAACAGTGTTTTGCAGAATTTATTGGAAAATGTGGAATGATTGAGGAGATGACAAGAGATTGGGGGTCGAAAAAAAGAATTATACTAGAAGATTATGACAGATTTCGTCCTATTTTTCCAAGAACCCTTTTTTTTTAGCGCCAAGAGTTTCAAAAACAACATATAATAGAAAAATTCAATTTCCAAAGAATGTTTATTTGCCTCCTTGGCATCCCAATGACTACAATGATCAAATCAAAAAGACTACCATCAAATAAGTCCCCTACTGAAAAATAAACGGTTGTTAAGTTGATGGGAAGGAACCTAGGATGGAAATATTCCAAAAAGATGGAACAAATGTTGAGCGTATGGCACATCTTCTTTAAGCTTGAGTTGATTGATATAGTTCCACAGAGCCCTGCATGGTATAAATACTATTGCCCAGAAACCCTAGTTTCAAAGTTGGAGTTGCCGATATGCACTATTCATTACTGTCATGCATCTGATTAGAATTAGGCTGGCATTTTCTGGGCCCGCCCAAACCCACCGGAAGTAAATGGGGCTTGGTGAGGACTATTATGCTTCAAATTATCACAGCAAGAGCCTCCACCATCAAAAGGAAGAAAAATAGGAAGAATCTCAAGGAGTTGAGATAATTACCTACACAGTAACTAAGGTTAATGATATTACGATCCAGATAGACCACATGGCCTAGTTAGTTCAAATAAATAAATGGAAAGGAGTGCACCTGTGAAGGACTCACACATCCTTCTAGGGGAAGCATAGTAAAATATTACCATGAAAGAAAGAGAGAATGCTATTCTTCCATTTTGAAGGGGAACAAGTCAATCTGAACATGCCAGAAGATGTCAGAGAAACAAGAAGCATCACCCAAGAAGTCAACCATTCAAAAATCAAAACCATAAGTCTTCCCAGGCTTTAGTTATTCAAGAAAAAAAGAAAGAAAGAAAGCTGAATTTATCCTCCACACTGGGAAAAAAGGCAAAAGTCCACGTAAGATGAAGAAATTCCAGCTTTGCTTATGCCAAGTAGGAATTGTGATCTTCTCAAGCTTAAATCAAAATATGTCCTAGCTTATCAATTGCTACTTGCATGCTATCGCTTTGTTGGGTCATTTCGGTAATACAAAGAGAAGTACTTCCATCAAGAAGAAGCTTTACACAAGAAGATATCGGCATCAATTTTGCATCAACAAAATGAAGCAAAGAGTTTTTATACACACAAAAAGAAGGGAAAAAACTTCAATATGGTTATAGAGACAAACAATAATTTTCACTCTATCATGATGATGGAATGCTCATTTGAGATGAAACACACCATCAACTATGATGATTTTCTTGTAATGATTTTCGAGATGTAACACACCATCAACTATGTATCACACTTAATCATTATCTAATGGTATTAAAACAATACTTAAGATTTTTGCAGAAAGCAACTCGGATAATGTGTGAGATATCTGGCCAGAAATCTATTAAAAGCCAAATTCTCCGAGCCAAATGGTTGATGGAAGTTGAGATCAAGTAGTCATAGAAACCATCCCCCACAGGAGCCCAAAGATCACTTAAAGATCCAATGGATGATCAAGATACCAAACTTGCAGCTAAAAAAGACAATTTTTAACATAAGTACACCATTATGACATCCAGATCTCCATTACCATATTCCTACTACAACCAAGTTTTAGTAAGTTCAAAGACTATAAGCCTGTTGATGTGAAGGGTCTAATTCAATCCTTTAAAAAATGGTCTAGATTCTAGAAATTGAAAATGCATTTCTACCAAGTTAGATGCATAAACACTGTTTTGTTAAGGATACATGAACTTATAGAATTTGATTACTCCCTACAAAAGGCAAGCCCATATATCTAACCTTAATTAGCCATGATTTCTTGTTTGATTACTTAGGCATACAACATTGAGAACAATACCACTCCCTTCTCTCCACTGCTATCTCGTGCACATCTAGAGTAAAGGTGTGCCCTTCAACTCTGATATATTTAGCGTAAATCCCACACACAACATAAGCATGATTGTAAAAATAAGTGGGAACTTCAAAAAGTTGAGTACAAGCAAGAAAAGAAGATTTTTTTTCAAGGCGAAAATGGTTTTTTCAGATACAATGCAATATGAGATTAACTTGACTTTAATAGTAATATTGACTCAAAATCTTCACTTTGTGGCTCATGAGTCCACCTAGAAAAGTTGTCAAGGCTAACATTAATTGTACCAAGGATCTGATAACGTACTTCTCAAGACAAGGGATTAAGTAAGAATGAAAATGAAACAGAAGTGAACAATAAATTAAAGCACGGACTTAGAGATTGAATTAGGGAAAGGCAGTCCAGCCAATATGGTCTAAACACCTCTATTTTCTGTATTTCTGGCTATAACATCAGCTATGACCAAGGATTTAAGCTCTGATGCCTGACAAGCCAGCACCAGTACGCATGCCACCTAGTGTGGCATACAAGAAGTTTTAAAAAAACATCTAATAATATCTCTACTAACATCACAAAATCAATTCCCAAGGATGAAATAAATCAACAAGGAATTGATGACACTGATCAAACTACAAAAACAAAATATTTTATAAAATGATCTACTAGGTGCTTGTCGACCCTACTGGTTATGGACCAGCATAGGTCAACACTCAAAATTTTGTTTATGACCAAACAACCATTATAATCTCAACACCACCATATTTAATGATGTTTTGGATATGTCAGGGCCCAATTAAAATACCCATTGTAATTCAAGCATGAGCACCTAAACCTGCTTTAAAACATAGACATCATTGGAGTATATGATCTTCAGCAAATACAAGAGAAATCTAAATTGAGGGAATGATTAGGAAATGAAGGAGGTTAAAAAGTTCCTCGACAGAATGTTGAGTTTTGAATATTTTTAAATCTGCTAAAGAACTTCAGGTATGAATGACGAAATTTTGGGGTCTCAAAGCCTAACGTGCTTCCTCTTGCAGGCCAAGTTATATGATAGAAAAATGCTTCCAAAACACAAGGTACCTAATTCCACAAAACATCTGTTCAGAAATGAGATGCTACAAAAGAGCAGCTTTGAAGTTAAAAATCTTGACTTAGGAAAACGAGCATCAATTGAAGGGGGAAGGAGTAACTGATTTACAAGGTTCATTTCCTAGACTATTAAGGCCTGGAACGGCCTAAGAAAGAAAGAAGTTCAAAGGAAAATATGCTTAACTTGATGCTGCTTGTCTCACAAACAAAACGAAGGTGAGAAGTGGATAAAAAAGGTCCCAAGCAAGTTGGACAATGGCACGAACCATATTGAGCATACCCTATGTATTGATAGATCTTGGTCTTTAGAACCCCCTCTTATTTAGAATGAGTTCCTTAACTTCTACCACATGTGTGGAACAGTAATGATCCAATTTTTGAGTATGAAGAACAGCCAACTCCACCCTCTTCAGACCCTTCATGGTCTAACATCTTAGTTAGAACCTTCATCAATCAAGAGAATAAGCAAACTGTTTAGGCTATGTCAAGCATGAAAGGTTGCAGGGCTTGAAGGATTCGAAGAGGATATTTATACAAAATATTGGGATATTGCTTGTCCACCTTTTGCAATGAACCAAGCTAACTCCATAAAACCAGTTTTCTTCAACCTCAATGGAACTCCAAGAAGGAAAATCCAATCAAAATCCAAGAGTACAGGTCCATATCCCATGTTACCCAGACCCTTCAATCTAGCCTACAGTACCCAACCTTGACGCTTGAACATGGACATTCGTATGACACTTGGGCATGAATTTGTAAGAACAAATACTCAGGTATTGAAGGGAGCCAGCACTTAAGACACACATCAACACCATAGATTCAAATCCTCAAGTCCATCTAACATAGCTCATATCTTATGTAATCTTCATTACAGATTCTAGTTAAATTCTTAACCAACAACTGAAGTTGCTCACTGACAAATTTCCTGGTCTAGAGAAGAGAATCTTTATTGTTGGGAGGGACATTAGTAAGATATGTAATAGCACAAGAAATACATAGCTTGAGTACCCACTATAACCATACTAAAATACCGTACACTCTTAAGTTCTTATTAAGATCTTCAATGAAAGGATGTATCAATACCACATTTTGAGATTTCTATGCAGCATAATTCTCCATGATACTTTACCTTCTTTTGCCAACAACCTCCTCATAACTGTTAGATGCATATGCAGGCCAAGTTTCCTGGGCATGGGCCACCTATGCATTAGTTTATTGAAAAATATAGCTCATTTTTTTATTTGCTACTTCTTATACACCATTTTCACTTTCACCAGAACATAAGCTTCCAAAATCCATGGACAAAGATCATCCACATGCATCACCATATTGGAAAATCCTTATGGTACATTATACATGCCTATATTTTGATCAATTGTCCATCATTGTGATCCTAATTGTGCAAATCCAATAGCTCTTCTAATATATATGTTCCTCACAGGTGATTCCAACATATAGCTAGAGCAAAGATGATGCATATATTACGGAACTCAGTCCTAGTAAAATATAACTTTCATTTTTCTGAAAGGACCTGGGAAAATGCTATTAATAATGCCATATTCATGACCATCAACTCTATCATGGAGGCTACAAGGACCCAAGAGACAACCATTGGACCAAAATGTAAAGCTATGCAACATTAAAAACATATTGAGAAAGGATGGGTTAGAGGGTAAAGAAGCTGTTAATCTTTCAAGTGTCATGGCCAAAACGAGCCCAATTTATAAATGCTTAATATTAGGGTTTCAAGCCATACAAAATTTGGATTTCAGTTTAATGGGTCAACTCCATATGGTTGGTGAAGACTAGCTGATTTGAGTTCAGCTGCAAACTAAGTTTCTTTGTGCCGAAAATAAAGTTCTTATAAGTATCCACAAAAGAACATTCAAACTGACTTTAGAAAGAGAGGCATTCAGTTGAGGAAAAAAAAGTTCAGAATGATACCTGTCATCATATCCAAACATAAGAAAAAGAGACATATAGGGCACATATGGCAAGTAAATTTTGCATAGAAGCATTATTTATGAATGCAAGAATGAAGAGATAAAGATATCCCCAGTCACATTTTCTTGGATGGATGTCTTTGATTTTATTGGATCTGAGATCTTATTTTAACTAATTTGAAGATCATTTAGAATTTTGTATCCCTATTCAGATTTCCTTAGATGACTGTCTTCAGTTTCATTGGATCTTGAGAACTTGTTTTAAGTATTTTCAATACACCATTTGATACTCCACCCCTCTCTTATCTTTCAAGATTTCACCGCCCTTTAATACTTCATTTCTCTCTAATGAGTTAGATCAGTACAAGTTTTGACTTAAATTTTCTCTCTCTATTGATACTTATTTCAAAGAAACTAGAGAGGAAGAAAATTTCATTGTATACTTATAGTCTTGCATAAGAACACCAATGAACCTTTTCAACTGTCTACGGTGAAACCTTGTTTCAAACATCCGAATTTCTTCAGACAAAAAGACATCACATTTAGAGAAGCTCACTCAATATATGTCAAACTAATGTTTTTGTCCAGTTCATAAAGATCTCAGTTTTGATTTTAATTATGGAATACAGTATCAAGGATTAAGAATGAATCAGTCGGTCATTTATTGACTTAGAAACCTAGCACTCTGAAAAAAGAAGGAATTTACATTCCTTAGGGAAACCACAGGTGCAACCCAGTGGTATCAAACTAGATGAGAGACCTTCATGAGTTAGTTTGTCTTTGAATAAAAACGTGTTCATTTTATAAATTAAAAATTGTATGTGCTACAATATCCACACAAAGAAATAGTTTCTTCATGAGCCTCTTTCGGGTTAGGGTTGACAAACAGGAGTGCACATGGAGTTGCTTTGTCATCAGAGTTCCAAGGATCAAAACAATGTAACACAGAATAGAAACCATCTCAAAAGTATGAGCTGATGCAATGACAAGCTGCTTAGCTCCCCTGCATATGTGCATTATGAATTAGATATGAAATGGATATAATGTTTCTCACCAAATACAAAACCTAGATTAGTATGACATAATGTTATACAATGACCATGTGCATCATATATTCTAACCTAAAGGTGTAGAATAGCAAGCATTCACATGTAAGTTTAGGCCATCACTGGTTCCAGCAGAATTATCAGCAAATGTATCCAAATACAGATACTAAAGAAGTACCTATTCCAGAAAGATAAATCAAGGATGAACTTTATAAACCTCACACCTTTCACTTTTTGTTCATATGCAGGTCGATCACGCATCATTAATGCTGCAGCCTCCCCATTCAATGGATCAGAAGGATTGGGATACAAAAGAAGCTGCGGAAGGAACACTTCAAAAAACATTAACAAGATCTGTAAAGAAAGACACGGGATGATCAGTGCAACTCATGATGACCGGAAGTGGCTACTAACCAGCCACTACAAACAAGTATTGAATTCTACGTCAGCCATGGCATTGATGCACGATGGTGAGAACGAGAGATCTATTACCAAACATGGGACTCCAAGTCTGGTTGATGACATCCAAACAAACTGAACCAGACCTAAAATAAAGTCAAGAAAAAGAATTGTAAGATGAAAACTGCCAAGTCATTTTTTTTCTATTGATTTTAGCATACCATAAGCAATAAATAGTGACGGTAGAAGAATATCGCCCTTAAAGTTTAAAAAACCATAGTGTCAGAATTTCAAACTCACATTTCATCAACATTTGGATGATAAATCTTATTTACAAAGCCAATGGGATGGAGATTTGTAGGGATAAGCATCAGGCAATTCCACCCGGACCCTCCACACTCCCCCTTGATAGAGACCTGACGCATCCCATAATTGAATCACAGAAAAGTCTCTTAAATAACCAGTGACGACTCCAGTAAAAATTCAGGACATCATTAAACCACTTAGAGATCAAAGTACTGCAAGATGAAATCAATAAACCACTCAAAGAAATTTATAAAGACATCAGGAGGCTGCAGGGCCTTACCATACAATTTTAAGACACTCGTAACCCAGAAACATTAAGAGATAAGAATAAAAAATTAACATCAAGTTCTAAACCATTATTATTGCAGACATAAGAAGAGCAACTCTGAACAAATGCACGAGATACCATAAACAAAGACAATTGACAACTTCAACAAGAAAACTTTCTTTCACAAATCGATCAAAGAATTATCTTTAGGAACAAAGAAGATTAGAAGAAAAAAACAAAAAATCGGGACACTTTTTCCTTTCCAGAGGGAGTACATCAACTACCCAGATCAACGGGGAAAAACCGAAAACTAAGAAAAACTTCAAAGAATAAGATAAAACAAAGAAAGGGTTCCGGTGATATATACTCTCATTTGGGCCATGGAAATAACATAGAATTCTTGCATCCCTCGTTCACCATCTCCACTCTGTAATCACTCATCATCCTATACGACATCCAAAAAAATCCAAAAAAAAATCAAAAATAAGGGAAAAAAAGGGAGAAATCCATCCATCAGACAGGCAGTGGGTTCCGGATATTCACAGTTTCATCAGGTCCATCTCGCGGCGCTTGCTCGGAGAAGACATCTCGGCTACGTTTCTTCGAAACAGAAGGACGAGATGGGCTTCTTTCTTTCCTTCTTTCTTTCTTCCAAGCGGCTCTTAAGAGAAGGGAGGAAAGATTGGTCCTTCGGAAATCTTTTGTTCTCCTTTTTAAGGGACGGGATGAGAAAGGGACAAAAACACAGAAAGGGCCGCTCTTAAGAGACTTTTTTTTAAAAAAATTTCTTTCTCATTTTATTCATTTTATTATAATATAAATATACCTCTCCACGCTCCATTCTGGCGGTGCGGTTGTAATAAGATTCCACGCACGCTTTTTACGTCATCTTTTTCAGGTTCCCTTCGCTTTCTTCCTCCCCACCATGTCTTTCTTTTTTTTTCTTTTTCTTTTTCTTTTTTCATTCTGGCCGCCGGGGCAAGTTCCATCATACCCCCTCTTTGCCTTGTGGTGACACCATGGTGACATGGAGACTTTTTTTTTCCTTATGGATAGTAGTGGGAAAATGTCACCATTTCTATCTTTGCCATGCCAAGTTCCAGCTGTGCACTAATTGGAATTGTATCTTTCACATGAGAAAAGATTGTTCTTTTTTTAATAATTATAAAAATAATTTTATATAATTTTAAAAATATTTAATTATTTTTTTATTGATATGTGTATCTCGAAATGGCTATATATATATTATATATATATATATAATTATATATATGATATAACGGTTGATATCGCGAAAGAAGATGAATCATTATTTTAATATAATTTAAAATATTATATATTGAATATAATAAAAAAATAATTAAATAATAATAATTTTATTATTTTTAAAAAAATATATATTTTAAATTTATAATAATTTTTTGAAACTAATTTTTAATATTATAATTAACAAATATTTATGTATTTTTTAAAAAAATAGTTGTTGGATTAAAAATTTGATGATGCTCAATATAAATTATAATAATTTTTTTAAAGAAAAAATATAATAATAAATAATATAATTATTTATGTGATTAATAAGAAGGCACATCACATAGCAAATTATCAAAATTAAAATATATTATTTTGATCGCATAAAGAGTGAAGATGCGGGATTTCATTTGCTCCTTCATAATATACCATAACAAGGTTCTAGCTATAATTCAAGCATATACTATGAAATGCTTGATAAAATGAGAGTTTTCTAAATTCATTATAAAATAAAATTTATTTGGGACGTTGATGCCAATGGAATTGCATTTTTATTAAATTGATCCTAATAAATAATAAAAAAATATAATAATATATCCTTTTAACTTTGGACAATAAATTTTTTCTTCCTGTAAGTTTTAAAAATTTCAATTAAGCTCATATTTATTTATTTACTATATCAATATGTCCAACTATCTATTTACTCTTTAACACTATCAATAAATTGACTCAAAAGATAATAATACTCTTGTTATTGATCAAGAATTTCATTCTATCATCTCTGACCATAATAAT
>NC_025996.2:31262259-31358843 GCF_000442705.2 Elaeis guineensis
CCAAAGATCACTTCAAGATCCAATGGATGATCAAGATACCAAACTTGCAGCTAAAAAAGACAATTTTTAACATAAGCACACCATTATGACATCCAGATCTCCATTACCATATTCCTACTACAACCAAGTTTTAGTAAGTTCAAAGACTATAAGCCTGTTGATGTGAAGGGTCTAATTCAATCCTTTAAAAAATGGTCTAGATTCTAGAAATTGAAAATGCATTTCTACCAAGTTAGATGCATAAACACTGTTTTGTTAAGGATACATGAACTTATAGAATTTGATTACTCCCTACAAAAGGCAAGCCCATATATCTAACCTTAATTAGCCATGATTTCTTGTTTGATTACTTAGGCATACAACATTGAGAACAATACCACTCCCTTCTCTCCACTGCTATCTCGTGCACATCTAGAGTAAAGGTGTGCCCTTCAACTCTGATATATTTAGCGTAAATCCCACACACAACATAAGCATGATTGTAAAAATAAGTGGGAACTTCAAAAAGTTGAGTACAAGCAAGAAAAGAAATTTTTTTTCAAGGCGAAAATGGTTTTTTCAGATACAATGCAATATGAGATTAACTTGACTTTAATAGTAATATTGACTCAAAATCTTCACTTTGTGGCTCATGAGTCCACCTAGAAAAGTTGTCAAGGCTAACATTAATTGTACCAAGGATCTGATAACGTACTTCTCAAGTCAAGGGATTAAGTAAGAATGAAAATGAAACAGAAGTGAACAATAAATTAAAGCACGGACTTAGAGATTGAATTAGGGAAAGGCAGTCCAGCCAATATGGTCTAAACACCTCTATTTTCTGTATTTCTGGCTATAACATCAGCTATGACCAAGGATTTAAGCTCTGATGCCTGACAAGCCAGCACCAGTATGCATGCCACCTAGTGTGGCATACAAGAAGTTTTAAAAAAATATCTAATAATATCTCTACTAATATCACAAAATCAATTTCCAAGGATGAAATAAATCAACAAGGAATTGATGACACTGATCAAACTACAAAAACAAAATATTTTATAAAATGATCTACTAGGTGCTTGTCGACCCTACTGGTTATGGACCAGCATAGGTCAACACTCAAAAATTTGTTTATGACCAAACAACCATTATAATCTCAACACCACCATATTTAATGATGTTTTGGATATGTCAGGGCCCAATTAAAATACCCATTGTAATTCAAGCATGAGCACCTAAACCTGCTTTAAAACATAGACATCATTGGAGTATATGATCTTCAGCAAATACAAGAGAAATCTAAATTGAGGGAATGATTAGGAAATGAAGGAGGTTAAAAAGTTCCTTGACAGAATGTTGAGTTTTGAATATTTTTAAATCTGCTAAAGAACTTCAGGTATGAATGACGAAATTTTGGGGTCTCAAAGCCTAACGTGCTTCCGCTTGCAGGCCAAGTTATATGATAGAAAAATGCTTCCAAAACACAAGGTACCTAATTCCACAAAACATCTGTTCAGAAATGAGATGCTACAAAAGAGCAGCTTTGAAGTTAAAAATCTTGACTTAGGAAAACGAGTATCAATTGAAGGGGGAAGGAGTAACTGATTTACAAGGTTCATTTCCTAGACTATTAAGGCCTGGAACGGCCTAAGAAAGAAAGAAATTCAAAGGAAAATATGCTTAACTTGATGCTGCTTGTCTCACAAACAAAACGAAGGTGAGAAGTGGATAAAAAAGGTCCCAAGCAAGTTGGACAACGGCACGAACCATATTGAGCATACCCTATGTATTGATAGATCTTGGTCTTTAGAACACCCTCTTAATTAGAATGAGTTCCTTAACTTCTACCACATCTGTGGAACAGTAATGATCCAATTTTTGAGTATGAAGAACAGCCAACTCCACCCTCTTCAGACCCTTCATGGTCTAACATCTTAGTTAGAACCTTCATCAATCAAAAGAATAAGCAAACTGTTTAGGCTATGTCAAGCATGAAAGGTTGCAGGGCTTGAAGGATTCGAAGAGGATATTTATACAAAATATTGGGATATTGCTTGTCCACCTTTGCAATGAACCAAGCTAACTCCATAAAACCAGTTTTCTTCAACCTCAATGGAACTCCAAGAAGGAAAATCCAATCAAAATCCAAGAGTACAGGTCCATACCCCATGTTACCCAGACCCTTCAATCTAGCCTACGGTACCCAACCTTGACGCTTGAACATGGACATTCGTATGACACTTGGGCATGAATTTGTAAGAACAAATACTCAGGTATTGAAGGGAGCCAGCACTTAAGACACACATCAACACCATAGATTCAAATCCTCAAGTCCATCTAACATAGCTCATATCTTATGTAATCTTCATTACAGATTCTAGTTAAATTCTTAACCAACAACTGAAGTTGGTCACTAACAAATTTCCTGGTCTAGAGAAGAGAATCTTTATTGTTGAGAGGGACATTAGTAAGATATGTAATAGCACAAGAAATACATAGCTTGAGTACCCACTATAACTATACCAAAATACCGTACACTCTTAAGTTCTTATTAAGATCTTCAATGAAAGGATGTATCAATACCACATTTTGAGATTTCTATGCAGCATAATTCTCCATGATACTTCACCTTCTTTTGCCAACAACCTCCTCATAACTGTTAGATGCATATGCAGGCCAAGTTTCCTGGGCATGGGCCACCTATGCATTAGTTTATTGAAAAATATAGCTCATTTTTTTATTTGCTACTTCTTATACACCATTTTCACTTTCACCAGAACATAAGCTTCCAAAATCCATGGACAAAGATCATCCACATGCATCACCATATTGGAGAATCCTTATGGTACATTATACATGCCTATATTTTGATCAATTGTCCATCATTGTGATCCTAATTGTGCAAATCCAATAGCTCTTCTAATATATATGTTCCTCACAGGTGATTCCAACATATAGCTAGAGCAAAGATGATGCATATATTCGGAACTCAGTCCTAGTAAAATATAACTTTCATTTTTCTGTAAGGACCTGGGAAAATGCTATTAATAATGCTATATTCATGACCATCAACTCTATCATGGAGGCCACAAGGACCCAAGAGACAACCATTTGACCAAAATGTAAAGCTATGCAATATTAAAAACATATTGAGAAAGGATGGGTTAGAGGGTAAAGAAGCTGTTAATCTTTCAAGTGTCATGGCCAAAATGAGCCCAATTTATAAATGCTTAATATTAGGGTTTCAAGCCATACAAAATTTGGATTTCAGTTTAATAGGTCAACTCCATATGGTTGGTGAAGACTAGCTGATTTGAGTTCAGCTGCAAACTAAGTTTCTTTGTGCCGAAAATAAAGTTCTTATAAGTATCTACAAGAGAACATTCAAACTGACTTTAGAAAGAGAGGCATTCAGTTGAGGAAAAAAAAGTTCAGAATGATACCTTTCATCATATCCAAACATAAGAAAAAGAGACATATAGGGCACATATGGCAAGTAAATTTTGCATAGAAGCATTATTTATGAATGCAAGAATGAAGAGATAAAGATATCCCCAGTCACATTTTCTTGGATGGATGTCTTTGATTTTATTGGATCAGAGATCTTATTTTAACTAATTTGAAGATCATTTAGAATTTTGTATCCCTATTCAGATTTCCTTAGATGACTGTCTTCAGTTTCATTGGATCTTGAGAACTTGTTTTAAGTATTTTCAATACACCATTTGATACTCCACCCCTCTCTTATCTTTCAAGATTTCACCACCCTTTAATACTTCATTTCTCTCTAATGAGTTAGATCAGTACAAGTTTTGACTTAAATTTTCTCTCTCTATTGATATTTATTTCAAAGAAACTAGAGAGGAAGAAAATTTCATTGTATACTTATAGTCTTGCATAAGAACACCAATGAACCTTTTCAACTGTCTACGGTGAAACCTTGTTTCAAACATCCGAATTTCTTCAGACAAAAAGACATCACATTTAGAGAAGCTCACTCAATATATGTCAAACTAATGTTTTTGTCCAGTTGATAAAGATCTCAGTTTTGATTTTAATTATGGAATACAGTATCAAGGATTAAGAATGAATCAGTCGGTCATTTATTGACTTAGAAACCTAGCACTCTGAAAAAAGAAGGAATTTACATTCCTTAGGGAAACCACAAGGTGCAACCCAGTGGTATCAAACTAGATGAGAGACCTTCATGAGTTAGTTTGTCTTTGAATAAAAACGTGTTCATTTTATAAATTAAAAATTGTATGTGCTACAATATCCACACAAAGAAATAGTTTCTTCCATGAGCCTCTTTCTGGTTAGGGTTGACAAACAGGAGTGCACATGGAGTTGCTTTGTCATCAGAGTTCCAAGGATCAAAACAATGTAACACAGAATAGAAACCATCTCAAAAGTATGAGCTGATGCAATGACAAGCTGCTTAGCTCCCCTGCATATGTGCATTATGAATTAGATATGAAATGGATATAATGTTTCTCGCCAAATACAAAACCTAGATTAGTATGACATAATGTTATACAATGACCATGTGCATCATATATTCTAACCTAAAGGTGTAGAATAGCAAGCATTCACATGTAAGTTTAGGCCATCACTGGTTCCAGCAGAATTATCAGCAAATGTATCCAAATACAGATACTAAAGAAGTACCTATTCCAGAAAGATAAATCAAGGATGAACTTTATAAACCTCACACCTTTCACTTTTTGTTCATATGCAGGCCGATCACGCATCATTAATGCTGCAGCCTCCCCATTCAATGGATCAGAAGGATTGGGATACAAAAGAAGCTGCGGAAGGAACACTTCAAAAACATTAACAAGATCTGTAAAGAAAGACACGGGATGATCAGTGCAACTCATGATGACCGGAAGTGGCTACTAACCAGCCACTACAAACAAGTATTGAATTCTACGTCAGCCATGGCATTGATGCACGATGGTGAGAACGAGAGATCTATTACCAAACATGGGACTCCAAGTCTGGTTGATGACATCCAAACAAACTGAACCAGACCTAAAATAAAGTCAAAGAAAAAGAATTGTAAGATGAAAACTGCCAAGTCATTTTTTTTCTATTGATTTTAGCATACCATAAGCAATAAATAGTGACGGTAGAAGAATATCGCCCTTAAAGTTTAAAAAACCATAGTGTCAGAAATTTCAAACTCACATTTCATCAACATTTGGATGATAAATCTTATTTACAAAGCCAATGGATGGAGATTTGTAGGGATAAGCATCAGGCAATTCCACCCGGACCCTCCACACTCCCCCTTGATAGAGACCTGACGCATCCCATAATTGAATCACAGAAAAGTCTCTTAAATAACCAGTGACGACTCCAGTAAAAATTCAGGACATCATTAAACCACTTAGAGATCAAAGTACTGCAAGATGAAATCAATAAACCACTCAAAGAAATTTATAAAGACATCAGGAGGCTGCAGGGCCTTACAATACAATTTTAAGACACTCGTAACCAGAAACATTAAGAGATAAGAATAAAAAATTAACATCAAGTTCTAAACCATATTATTGCAGACATAAGAAGAGCAACTCTGAACAAATGCACGAGATACCATAAACAAAGACAATTGACAACTTCAACAAGAAAACTTTCTTTCACAAATCGATCAAAGAATTATCTTTAGGAACAAAGAAGATTAGAAGAAAAAACAAAAATCGGGACACTTTTTCCTTTCCAGAGGGAGTACATCAACTACCCAGATCAACGGGGAAAAACCGAAAACTAAGAAAAACTTCAAAGAATAAGATAAAACAAAGAAAGGGTTCCGGTGATATATACTCTCATTTGGGCCATGGAAATAGACATAGAATTCTTGCATCCCATCGTTCACCATCTCCACTCTGTAATCACTCATCATCCTATACGACATCCAAAAAAATCCAAAAAAAATCAAAAATAAGGGAAAAAAAGGGGAGAAATCCATCCATCAGACAGGCAGTGGGTTCCGGATATTCACAGTTTCATCAGGTCCATCTCGCGGCGCTTGCTCGGAGAAGACATCTCGGCTACGTTTCTTCGAAACAGAAGGACGGGATGGGCTTCTTTCTTTCCTTCTTTCTTTCTTCCAAGCGGCTCTTAAGAGAAGAGAGGAAAGATTGGTCCTTCGGAAATCTTTTGTTCTCCTTTTTAAGGGACGGGATGAGAAAGGGACAAAAACACAGAAAGGGCCGCTCTTAAGAGACTTTTTTTTAAAAAATTTCTTTCTCATTTTATTCATTTTATTATAATATAAATATACCTCTCCACGCTCCATTCTGGCGGTGCGGTTGTAATAAGATTCCACGCACGCTTTTTACGTCATCTTTTTCAGGTTCCCTTCGCTTTCTTCCTCCCCACCATGTCTTTCTTTTTTTTTCTTTTTCTTTTTCTTTTTTCATTCTGGCCGCCGGGGTCAAAGTTCCATCATACACACTCTGTTGCCTTGTGGTGACACCATGGTGACATGGAGACTTTTTTTTTCCTTATGGATAGTAGTGGGAAAATGTCACCATTTCTATCTTTGCCATGCCAAGTTCCCAGCTGTGCACTAATTGGGATTGTATCTTTCACATGAGGAAAAGATTGTTCTTTTTTTAATAATTATTAAATAATATTTTATATAATTTTAAAAATATTTAATTATTTTTTTATTGATATGTGTATCTCGAATGGCTATATATATATATATATATATATATATATATATATATATATATGATATAACGGTTGATATCGCGAAAGGAGATGAATCATTATTTTAATATAATTTAAAATATTATATATTGAATATAATAAAAAATATAATTTAATAATAATTTTATTATTTTCAAAAAATATATATTTTAAATTTATAATAATTTTTTGAAACTAATTTTTAATATTATAATTAACAAATATTTATGTATTTTTTAAAAAAATAGTTGTTGGATTAAAATTTGATGATGCTCAATATAAATTATAATAATTTTTTTTAAGAAAAAATATAATAATAAAATAATATAATTATTTATGTGATTAATAAGAAGGCACATCACATAGCAAATTATCAAAATTAAAATATATTATTTTGATCGCATAAAGAGTGAAGATGCGGGATTTCATTTGCTCCTTCATAATATACCATAACAAGGTTCTAGCTATAATTCAAGCATATACTATGTAAATACTTGATAAAATGAGGATTTTCTAAATTCATTATAAAATAAAATTTATTTGGGACGTTGATGCCAATGAGTTGCATTTTTATTAAATTGATCCTAATAAATAATAAAAAAATATAATAATATATCCTTTTAACTTTGGACAATAAATTTCTTCATCCTGTATTTTAAAATTTCAATTAAGCTCCATATTTATTTATTTACTATATCAATATGATCCAACTATCTATTTACTCTTTAACACTATCAATAAATTGACTCAAAAGATAATAATACTCTTGTTATTGATCAAGAATTTCATTCTATCACTTCTCTGACCATAAATAATCTTCATTGCTCGCTACCTTCCCTATCCCACCTCCTATCAAATATTAAATATTTGTTTATCTCTCGCTCTATCCCAACCCACCACTTATTTACTACTCATTAGACTTAGGTTACCCTCCTTACATTTTGCTCTACCCTCCTCGTTGCCATCACTGACCACAATATTGCATTCACTCCCTCCTCTCCCACTTTTTCTCGACTAAATCTCTTTTTATCCTTCCCTCACTGTTGTTGCCCCTTCCTCGACCTAATCCATATCACCAACCTCGACAGCAACTTCTTCTCTAACTCAAATGCCAATTGCAACTGTCACTTCTTTGATTGAACAACCTCCTTCAATACATCCTTCCTTGCCCCTAACCAAGTCTTTATCATTATATTTTTCATAACCCTACAAGTCCATCTTGATCAAGGTTCTTGAAATATAAAGTAGATATTGAGGTAGTAAGCCATGTTGTTACACTCCTCATCACGTACTCACATACCTTCAGTGAAAGTGAACCCACCCGACCAATATAAATCTGTTCTAACACCATGTTGAAGGCCTTGAACCTTATCTCGAAACCCTTTACAAGATCCTTGAGTGCCAATAGCATCATCATCATACGAATCAAGAAAAGGAGCTTTACACAGTAAGCATGCAATGATTTATCGAACCTTACACTAGAGCTGCGAATGGTGATGGATCCTACAGTGATGCAAGCATTGAAGTGGAACCTTAGGTCTAGCAAGTGAAGAAGGGCTCCGAGGTGCTTTGGGAGATGATAGAGGACCATAAGGTTAGCTAGGCATGCACCCATCTGCCATCGATATTGTTGGATCACAAATATTGGTGCTGCAATCTAAATCTATGAAAAAGTGCCTCACAGGATCCATGTTTGATAAGTGGCAAGGATGAAAAGGAGAATATGGAGAGACAAAAGTATTGTTTAAACCCTTCCCTTCAAAGTGAAAAGATAATCACATGACCCTTCTTCCCTTGGTGCCAAACACTGATCTATTGATAATCAAAGTGAAGGATTCAAAAATTTCATGGATATTAAATTGACAAGCAATGATCGTGTGACAATACCTTTTAACAAATATGGATAGCTAACCCATATTAAATAAGAAAAAAATGGAAGTTAATTAAAAATTTTCAAACTTTTGGGCCAACATGTTTCCCATCCAAAGTTGAAAGAATATCCTTATATTTTCCTCTCAATGATAATATAATAAAAAAATAGATTATTTTTTTTAAAAAAATAAAATATGGCTCTTTTTTATATTATCATGAGCACTATAATTTATATTCTTAGTTGCTCAATTTTGGATTATGGATATATATATATATGCTAGCATATTGATAAAAAATTTTATTTAAATCTCGTCCACCATAGCAACCAAAGTATGACAGGAATACTTGCTTTTTTTTTTTTTTGCTTAATGTGCACTAAACAAATTATTTTTCCCAAATACACTATGTGTTTTTTCCTTTTCAAAAAATTCCTTCAAAATCTAGTGCAGGAAAAGCCGTCATTTTTATTATCGTGGTCAATGATACTGAGATATATTAAAATAAATATATTTTATTGAACCTAGGGGCCTGCCAAGTCATACTCAAATAAAGGAGTTGTCGCGACGTACAATGAAATCAAATAAAATTGTGGGTTATTCCCACGTGGCCCCTAGTTTGTAGCTCCCGACAATTTGAGTTACAAATTGTGATGAAATTATGCACTTAGGCTGTGAAAAATCAAAATAATTTCTATCCAGTTTCTAGATTCATTTTTCTCTTTCCGGTCATACCTTTTTTTTTTTTTTTTTTTTGATGTAAGTCATACCCTTATTATTATATTATATTGACCTTCAATGATGCATTGAATCTCGGGAAAGTTCTCAGCAACGACTTCCAAAGGCATGTCAGTAATAATAAAGCAAAAATTTAAGATTATTTTTGTCATTAAGCTGTTATTGCCGTGTGGGTCGGTCACTCAGCTTACATCTTTGTGGCGACGTCTATATTGTTCGAAGGTTACCCTCTATGGAGAACATGTATGCGTATATATAAATATAAATATAAATATATATATATACACACACATATATATAATAGATTATAATAAATGGACAGACCGTACGTAAGGAGAGAGGATTTGGCGCATATTTTTAATTATTTGATTTTATTTAATATTTATTTAAATTTTTAATAGTAATTAATTTAATTTATTTGGTGGAAGAGGAGGGGATTCCTTGCACTTTTTGTCCCAAGGACTTCACAGCTATCTTATCTCTGGGTGCATTCAAATGAGGCTTAGCAAAAGGACCATCACAGCTATCCTATGTCTGATGACTGCTGTCAACAGTGGTACTTGACAGGGCAGAGATTCGCTTCGACGGTAGATTGTGATTTTGCGGGGGCAGGGTATCTTTACTCCTTTGAAGATTCCACGTGCTTGCTGGACTCAAAAATGGGGACCTTTTCTCATCAATAATGATGATGTGAGAGATTTTACCAAAAAAAAAAAAGTGAGAGATGTTATCCGAAAGAAAAATGATGTGAAAGAAGGAATCAAGGATCGAGCGATTCAAAAAAAATTAAGAAAGTATTTAAATTTAAATATGTAAAGATAATACAATCGAAAAAAACGTTCAAAATTAATAAAGTATCCTCCTAAACAAGATAAAACAAATTAATAAGAGATTTTAAATGACAATTCTATTCTATTATTTTTTAATAATTATATATATTTAATATAATAAATTAGTAATTTATTTTAGTTCACGGGCAGCCCTTCGCCCACCCCAACTATTTTACTTTAGAGACGGATTTGATTAAAAAAAAAAATTTAAACTTCAAAACAAAAATAATAATAAATAATTTTTATTTCAATCATTTGATTAAAAATATTTTAATTTTATTTTAATTTAAAAATAAAATAAAAATATTTTTATTATGATCAAAAAATTTTAAATATCATCTATTTTGACCATATTTATATCGTAACTTATAAACTTGTGATCTTAGGACCATAACTGCTATACTTGCAGCTGCCCAGACTTTATAATTTTATTTTTAAAATTTTAATTCAAAAAATATTTTTTTAAAAAAATAAGATCTCCTATTTCATATAAGACAGACTTACGATCTTTGAGCCGTAGTTGGTATATTTATGACTGTCAAATCTCACGATTTTATTCTCTAAATTTTGATCCAAAAATCATCTCTAAAAGAAGAGAAGATCTCCTATCTCATATAAGACAGAGTATACCTAACTCATAACCAATATGGGATTAAATCCCCCACAACAATCTCAATCTTTCAAAAATCCAATATTTCTTTAATATTCAAATCTCATTCTAATTTTGATTTTAATTATAAATCAAATATATAAAAAAACGATCATTCTATTTTTATTTTAAACCATTTTGATTTCAATTTTAACTTTAATCCTGATAGCGTGCCAAAGGTATCTGAAAGTTTGATCTCTTTGCAGCATACTACAAAATAAAACACAAATAAAACATAATAATGTGAATTTTGTTCTCATATATCCTGCAATCGAACAGAACCTCAAGAAAAACCATCCAACGTGAAAGATTGAAATAGGTCGGGTCTAATCCGCATGATTCATAAAGGTTATTTTATATGTTAACTCTTACATATTTGCACAATGATTCAGCCAAGAAAAAAAAAAAATATAAAAGCCTGATTGGGTAGGGCTACTTTATCTCCCGATCCCAACCAAATAAGTTGCACAAAATTGTGTCGAGATTCATTTTGAGCATTAACTCAGTGATGATAACCCTTCGTCTTTAAATGCACTTTTCAAGGTTAGAAGTCCTTCATGGTACCATCTCCAAAGATTTTATCTCAATGACAGGTAAATTTTTGTTGAAAATTGTGGATACAAGTCTCGGACCACCCCACATACTTACGGATAAAACTCACTTGTAGCCTCAGAATATATTGGGCCAAGAAAGACAACCAAGCAGAGAGGGGGCTGGGGCAGCGTTTTATATACCATAATAATAATAACAATATTTAAAAATAATTATAATTATTTAAAAAAAGAAAATAAGATGAGAGAATAGGAGAGAGACCAAAATGAGAAGAGACTGGGATTCAAACAGAGATCCCCGATGTCCACTAATTTTACCAGCGAGTTGGTACCATCCGAGCCATCTTCGATGTGTCACATCCACCGTCGTAATGTAGGATGTGGGGCGCATTTAAATCGGCTGGCGCGTGAGCCCCGCCCAGGCCTAACGCGTAGGGCCCCGACGTCCACAGGACAACAAGCTGTCTCTGATGCAGCACTCACCGACCCTTGGTCGCTTTTTTTTCGTCCGGCACAGCTACATGACAGTACCAACCCTTCAATCACCTAGCTTGCAGAGTCCTGCAATCTGTCAGGACTCAATTTGATTGAGGGGAAGTGAGGGAGAAAAGGGAGAGTCCCTGGAGAGTGAAAATGAGATTTTTTATTTGATTGAAATTTAAAATAATAATAATTTTTTTATTAAAAAATACTTTTTATATTATATAAAAAATAAAAATTTATGAAAAAAATAGATTTTGATACTTTCGTAGGATGAAAAAAGTGAAGATATTTTTTTTAAAATATTTTTTAAAATCGCCGACTAAAATTTTATAAAATTTATGAGGAAATATTAAATAATAACATAATATTATATTAATATTATCATAATATTTATATAAATATAATATTAATATTATAATATTTATTATATTTTAATATTTTATTAATATAATATAATATTTATATTTATATTAATAAATTTATTATGTTAACCTAATAAATTATTATGATCTAATATGGTATTATAATATATTATATTATATTTATATTATCAAATTTAAAAGTAAAAAAATATGATTTTATATCTACTAAAAATATAATAAATATTTTATATAATTTTTTAAAAAAAATAGATATTCGACTAAACATAAACTACTCTATAATTAATCATTTTTTTATAATCAATCAAATATATCAAAATTTTATTTTTAAAAAATAATTTTTAATAAATTAATTTTTAAAATTATTTTTTGTAAAAAAAAAAAAAAATCAGGAACCAAACGAGTCCTCGGGGTTCTGAGAATGAGAAGAGGAATTCCACTGGATGGATGGCTGATAGATACGTGAGATCATCTCTGCTATCTCTATAGATCATAAAACCACCAAAAACAAACAATGAACAAGAAAATATATGAACCAAAATGACATTAATTGCTGGACTCCAAACATAAACATGGAATACCAAACTATTTGTTTAATGGTTGAGAGATATGGCTAGGCAGCTACATACGGAATTCTAGACAGTAAATCCAATGACAGATTGAAAGTTGCTACAGATCATTCATTTTGAGAAGGATACTATGTTGGATGGTGCTTGGAAAGAAACATGAAAGATATCACTTCATCTTTGCCTCTGTGAAGAGAACATGTTTATTCACTCGTGGGTCGTACTTACGAAACTCGAGTTTCTCTGTGATTCTCCGAGGATTCTTTCGCTTAACGTAGAAAAATCCAGTTCCTGCAGCCGAAACCAGCCTGATGAAAATTGATCCACCCTTTGCTTTTCCCATATATGTTGATTGATGAATCTAGCAAAAGAAAGCGAAGAAAAATCAAGTCACAGAACAGCTTCAGCCAAGGTAATATATAAGAAGTTCCATGATATTTGTTAATCATGACAGAATAAGACGTTAGTAGTGAGTTTTTACTACTTTGGTACTTGGAAATAAACTAGCGATCCCAAAATTGTCAAAATAGAATTAAAATGGAAGATACAATGCCTGAGACAGCTGTGTCCAAATTCTTGAAAGCAACCAACAATCATGGGTGTCATGGAAAAAAAAGCAGCATGGGAAAGGCAAAATTGTTTTCACATTCTGTAAATAATTCAACAATTAAAGAAGCGTTCTTTAGACATGGGTTTGGAAAAAGAATAAATGAAGAATTTATGACTATGATTGCTCAAATAATCCATGCAATATTCATGCTATCCAACTGACACCTTTTGTCATTGGGGATCAGTGGCGAGGCAATCAACACGAAATAAATGGTTGCTTCTCAGTAAATTGATTTCATTATCTTGTGCTGCCACTACAGCTGCAGGAATTGGCACATGTAAACAATAGTACATCAAAAATTAAATATTTCAGTCGTTTCTCACAATTTGTGGAAAGTGATATATACATATAGGACTGCAATTGTTTAGATTTACAATTTGTACAGATATTCAAAAAAAAAAAAAAACTAATGATGAAAAAGCACAACCAAAGTATGTAATTAAAAATTTTATAGGACAGAACAATTTGTTGCCATTTAAGTTGAGACCTTAATTAATTTTTATATGACAGAATAATTATTCAAGATATTATGGATCACCAATTTAATTAATTTTTTTTAGACGGTGGACCTTGGCACAATGGTAATATTTCTCTATAGTGATTCGAGTGCCACAAGTTTGAAATATAGAAACAACCTCTCTGTATGCGGGGGTAATGATTCATACATTTGACCCCAAACTCCACGGTGGCAACAGTTTCATATGATAGGATGTACAACTAAAGATCATGGATATGAAACCTAATTGTAACTTCTGCTCAATAATTTCACGATTCAGCCTTTTTGAGAAGATAGGTCCATGTCAATTGATTTCATAGTTCTCTATACCAATCTTTAAATCCTAGTGGGACGAGGAGCATCCCGGCCATCCCGTCCCATTCCTATAAGGAAATAGGTTTGGGAGAATAGTGAGATCCTAAAACTCATCCATGCAAGTAAGAAGAAGAAAAAGAAAAGAAAGGAAGGAAACAAGAAAAGCAAAAAAGGAAGGAAAGAAGAAGAAAAGGAAAGAAAGGGAGGGAAGATAGAAGAAAGGAAAGAAAGGGAGGGAAGGTAGAAGAAAGGAAAGAAAGAAAGGAAGGAGAGAAAGTAGGGAGAAACTAAGAAAAAGGAAAGCAAGAAAGGAAGGAGGAAGAAAAGAAAGAAAGAAAGAAGGAAAAAAATAAAAGAAAGAAGAAAAAACAAACAAACAAACAAAGGAAAAAAAGAGGAGAGAGATGAAGAGTATGTATCAGGATGGAATGGGACAACAAGGTATCTCATTCTATGAAGAAACTGGGACACCCCCATCATATAGGATTTACACCTTGCTATGTACAAAGTTAACATTTGCAAGGAATAGCGATTATGAGGATCAACTTTATAGCCTTTAATCTCTCCAAGGAACAATGCATCAATCTAGGACCAATAGCCATATTGGTGAAAGTCTCAATCATGATGATTGAGCTGAAAATCCTATAAAATTAACAGGTTGAGCTAAGCCTGTATTTTTTTTCTTCTTATGGGCTCAAAATCATAGGATTACAAGTTGGGTAGGCCTATATATTCATAACTACCCAAGAACAGCTTGGGAGTGGGCAAGCCCGAATCCCATAAGGAGAGAGAAAGATAAAGATCAATTTTTCTCCCTATGAAATTTGGGCCAGTCCACTCCAAAGCTGTTCCTAAATAGCTATGAATATAGATCTAGCCCAACCTGTAATCCTATAATTTTACTGATTGTATTAGCCCTACCCATAAATCTAATACGATTTTCAGCCCAATCATCTGAACAGCCCCTAAAAAGGACGGTCTAGCACATTAGGCTCCATCTATTACATGCCTGAGATTAGTCACATGTACGTAGCCTTCCCCTACAAGCAGCGAGACTGTTTCTGCATTTCAAACCCATAAACTCCAAGTCATAATGGAACAACCTTATTGTTGCTCCAAGGTTCACCTTCTATGGTTCAAAGTTACATCTAAAATGCTCAAACCAACAACCAAATGTTTCAGTTTTGGCCTATATACAATTTAGAAAAAGTGGTGTTGTTTTTGGAGTTCTGGCTGAAAGTAACTCTTGGTGCTAACTTTTGTTATCCAATTGGATATATGTGTCATTACTCTAGTTGTGTGCATATCTTTGACATTGGGTTGGAAAATGGGGCATAACATGTGAACATCCTTTAGTTCTTCAAGATATTGGAAGCATTTTCTCTATAGTAGGTTTATGAGTTTCCAAAATGTTAGAAATGATGTGACAATCCAAAAAGATTCAAATGAAAATTAAAGTTTTTGATATAGCTTGCATATTCTAGGTTTAAATTTTACAGACATTCTATTTTTGTATGATATTGTTTTCTTTATAGTTTTTCCTTCATTCTAATTGATAATTTTTTATTTTTATTAAATTTCAAAAAAAAGGGGCTGAAACTAAAGCAGAATCACCAAGACTGAAACTATCTGGTTTGGTCAAAATCAGAACCAAGTATTTGAACCTTGCTGTTCAAGGAAAAAGGAAAGAATCTGTTGACCCAGAACACTTCAAATTAAATCAACATTCAGAATACTGATGAGCCCAAAAGCATCTATTTGTTCAGAGAGATAATTCCTTAATTCAGGGGTTCCAAATGATATGACCCAGATCACGATCCTAAGGTTGCATTTGGTAGCTAACAATATATCCAAATTGCTGGCAATTTAAAGTGGGCCCATCAGATTATTGTGTTTGGCATGCTTTTTGGGTGGCAATCCTGATTACCTCTGAGAAATAATCTGGATTGCCTTGAGGAGAGATGGCTATCCAAATTACCACTTGTTTGGCAATGTTGTAAAAAAATTTTTGGACAAAATTATCCCTAAAAAAAAATCACACAAAACCTATCCCTCCACCCCCCTCCCTCAGAGGCTCTCACCCTCCCCTTATTATATATAATAATATGATATAATATATTATAATATAATATACTATTATTATATCATTATTATATTTTTTATAGTAACTATATTATATTACAATAATATAGTATATGATAATATATTATAATATATATTATAAAAATACTATTATATATAACAATAAATTAAACTAAATTAAATTATATTATTATTATAATATTATAATAACATATTATTATATTATATTATTTCAATATTATATTACTATATATTATTATATTATTATTATAATATATTATAATAATGTATATTATATTATATTAAAATCGTATATTAATATAATATAGCATATAATATAATATTATTATATATAATATAATATTATATTATATTATTATATTATCATATAATATTATATATTATATTAATTATATTGTTATATTATTATATTATAATATATTAATATATGAATATTATAATATATTATAATAATATCTTTTATTAATATAGCATAATATATAATATAATATTATTATATATAATAATATAGTATAATATAATATATTATATTATAATAGTTTATTATAATATTATAATATACTACATTATATTATATTATATTAATTATATAAATATCATTATATATAATAATATAATATATTATTATTATTATAACATTAAAGGGATATTTTAGAAATTTGATTTCATATTATCAGTAATCTAATTGTCATACCAAACATGTCAATCAAGATTTTCAATAATTTTACTGCAACATTACCTACATATACCAAACACAGTAATCAAAATTACTAATAATTTAATGGTGGCAATCTATCTTGAAGGCAATCCAAATTACCTTCCAAGATTGCCTGACGACGCACCAAATGCAACCTAAGTGATAATAGTAAGTGACAAGTTAGAGTATTGTCACATGTGAACTCCAATTAATTAGAGCATTTTAAGTCATTAACAGGTTCGCACGAAAACATTTTTAGATTTTAAAGGAGCTCTAATATCTAAATCATAGCCCATGGAATTTATCTTGTCAAGATGCACCGCTCCATAACAAAGATAACACCATTACATATATATATTCCTCAAACATATAGCTGGTGAGCAGAATAAATTGCTAAATCATGACCATGTGCACTTTGTAGATGACATTAATAAGGTTGTGTTAGAGGAATGTCATTAACAAAATTATTATTACTTTTTTATATATATCTCAAAGACCACTTCAATGCATCCCAAGCGTCAAAAATGTCAATCACAACAAATCTTCACCAATAAGATATTGAGATTTGGAGCATAAGCAACTAAACATCTAGCATAGTAATAAGAAAATATTATCTCTATAATCAGAATACCCCTGCAATGAGTTTATTCGAACATGATGAAGAAGGATGTTTCTATTTCCCACAAACCTTATGAACTGTAAGAATGCTATAAAGATACCATATGTTATTTTATAAAAATCTTAGGATATATAGACACATATTGCTGTAGAAATCAATCAGAAAATAATTACAGAATAATGTTCAGATATTTCTTCAACACCTACCATCTCATCATTGTCTTTTTTTTTTTTTTTTTTTTTTTTTTTTTTTTTTTTTGAGTTTGGTTTTGTGCTTGGGATAAAGATTGTGAACTTGATCTATTTTCTGAAAATTAGTAGAAAATCAAAAAATAATGAAGATTAAGGAAACTCATATTAAAACTAAAACTCCTACAGAAAATCATCCGGAGCTATGTTTTTTTAATCTTGAATCATCTCAAAATCTTTTCTGGATCCAGCATTTTACATTTGGCTTTTAGTTTTTGTCATTGTCTCCATGAAGAATTCAACTAATTCTCATCATCCTTGCTATTTTGGCTACTCTCAAGATTTATCTAATGCAACTCCAACCAATACATATCCCATGGCATAAAAGCATCCTGAAACAAATATATTGTTTAAAGAAGATATTTGTCTAACAGTGGGCCATACAAATCTAAGAATGGAGGGAGTCACAAATAGAAAGATACCAGATTTCATTTTGCAAGACATAGAATCAAGATTCATGCCACTTATGATCTCTATACATCATCATGTCCTATCAGCAAGAAAAAATGTCAAGATCCTAATCATATGCTAATGCCAAATGAACAAACCAGAAAGCAGAAAAAAAAAAAAAAAATCCTGCCTTATGTGACTCTAACTTGGTATAAAAGAACCAAAGTTAGAGATTTTATTCTTATTTGCAAAGAATTCAAGCCATCAAAACTGCAGGACGAGATTATATATAACAAATTAAGGAAAATGCATATACACAAGCACGCATGTTCCAGGAATAGCATTATAGAGATTTTGATAGCCAAAAAAGAGATGAAAAATATATATTTTTTTAATTAATACAAACAGAATTCTCATTCAACAATAATTTATATAATTCCGTCCAAAGCTTAAATCCTACTGATTGCAGAACCTAAAACTAAAGATGCAGCCTTTACCAGTGCTCCAACCGTCGAAGAAGCTAAGCACTACCCTACGGAACACTCATTAAATATGCTAACTTTGATTAGCAGGAAAGAATTCAGACGATCAGTTCTTCCCAAACCAAAGACGAGCTTTCTCATACAACCCCAACTAAAAGCCTAGGGTTTTCATCAAAACCTATATCAATCACCAAATGCAACATAAACACTATAAATGCTCTGAAACAACGGAGAACATATAAATTACAAAACCATCAGCCCAAAATTCCAACGAGAACAAGGAGATGGAAGTGACGTAGAGAGAGAGAGAATCGTGAACCAAAAATGGAGGAGATGGAGATTGAGGAGGCGTACCTGATATTGGCTAGGGTTTTATGAGTTCTACGACTTCCGATCAGCGGGAGCTTCCTCTGGGGAAAGGAGCCGACGGCGCCTTCGTTAGCGCTGGCTGCGGCCGGTTAGGGATAGCCACGGATAGGGTACCCGCAAACTTTGACCTACCCGTATCCGAATCCGTCTTAAATCTTACTACCCAAACCCGTCCTAAAGCCGATTACGAAATTAATCAAAAATCCCAAACCGCCGGAGACCCCAACCCGCCCGATTAACCCTCATTCATGTTCATATCATCACGGAAATAGAACTCCATAAATTAAAAATTTTGTAACCAACAAGAGGAAAAAGAAAAAAAAGCAATCTATGTGGTGAAAAGATCTTACCTTTTAGAGTCTTTCCTTGGTTTTCCGTCTTTCCTTGTTTCCTTAGGAGTCTCAATCGGGTGGGAGGTTCGAGCGGCGGCCGAACAGGGAGCTTAGACGATGGCTGGTGCCGTGTTGTTATTTATGTTTAAGTTCTTAATGATATAAATATATTATCAAACAGTTTCTGTATTGCTAACTGTGTTTGGTTAAGATAGTGATTAGGCCATCCAAACTTTGGTGTTCTAATTCAATGAAATTCTTTTAGATTTTTTTTCTATATTTTATTTTCTAATTCATATGGATATTTTTATTAGATTAGTTTAATATATCTATTTTCATCTAAAAAAACTCGATAAAAAAATTCTCATGCTAAAAAAAAATCAGCATATTTAATAAGAAATTTTTTTTATGATGTGGTAATCAAAATTTCATCTATTTTTAATTTATAAAAACTAGCTTAGAACCCCGTGCGATGCACAACAAGTAAATATTTTTTTTGAAATAATATTTTATAAATTAAAAATCTAATATAACATAAAAAATACCATAGATGATATTAAATATTCTAAATAGAAATATAAAAAGTCAGATTATTTAAATAACATGATTGTAAGAAGTAACATAATCATTTCTGTCTTTTATTGATAGAAAAATTATTCTTTGAATCAAGATTTTTAGCATCAGTTATTTCGAATTCTTCATCATTAAGCAAAATACGACCACCTATTTGTATCCCATGCATATTTCTTTTTTTCATAGTCATATCAATAACATAAATTTCATCTTCATCTACTTCAATCTATAAAAAAAAAATTAATTATTAATTATTAAAATAAAATATATAAATATAATCATCCATATGTAAAAGAATAAAAGTATATCACTCACAATGGATTTTTTTCGATTTCTCTTACCTTCAGATTCGTTGCATGCATCATTCGAAACTATTTTAAGAACAGTATAGCTTAGTCCTCCTTTAAGATTGTATTCATCAACTTTACTTTGAAAGATATAATTTTTTTTTATAATTTTTAATTTTTAAAGGAATAATAGAATCATCATCTTTTTGCACGAAGAAAAATACATAACTCGATATCGTCAAGTAATTTATTGGATGAATAAAATATAAAATATACACTACATATATCTTATCCATGTATAATTATTTAGCTGATTTGCCTATTAATCATTGAGCAATTTTATTGAAAAAAACAAATGATGCAAATCTAGTATAATCCTCTACATGAAATTATAATCAGTATCTAAAGAACATGAAAGAATAGAATCAAATTAAAATTTATTATAATTAACAAATGAAAAATTATAATTGACAAAAATCAGAGATGTGATATTAAAATATCTAATATATAATTTTTTTATGATTTAAAATATATATTTATTTTTTATCAGTAAATTCTAATTATCAAATACGAAACAAACCTTAGCATTGGACATTTAAGCTCTATATTGCTTTGATCACACTAGAATCCAATATTAATGCATCTCATTTTTTTTTTGACAAACTTGACATGCTGTATAGCACCATCCATATCTTATTTCGATATTGTTAATTAAAGCCTCACTCGACTCTTTCCACTTTTCCAAAAGACCACGCGGCTCCGCTCATTCTCCATTTGAGAGAACTTGGAGGGGACGAGGGGGCTTCGCCTGAGATAGATGGGGAGGAGGGGGTACCGTGGGACCTAGAACCGATCGGAGAGGGGGTGGGTAGGCAGCGATGGAGGAGGAGCGGTCACAACAGAGGTGGGGGGTGGTCGTCCTTGATCTCCAGCTGGGCATGGCGGTGGCGAAGGAGGGGCTTTGCTTGGGATAGATAGGGAAGGGGGAGATCGGCTCGCGATCGCTCGACTCCTTCCACTTTTTCAAAAGACCACACGGCTCCTTCGACCACATGTCAAATGGAGATGTACCAAATGATTGCTCCACTTTAATATATATATATATAATAAAAATTATATATCTAGGTTTGAGTTAGTTTTAGCTCCAACTTAGTTTTCTTCTAACACGATAAAATTCTTTTAGATTTTTTTTCTTACATTTTATTTTTTAATTTATATGGATATTTTATTAGATTAATTTAATATATCTGTTTTCACTTAAAAAAACTCGATAAAAAAAGAAAAGAAAAAGAAGAAGGACAGAAAAAAAGGACAGAAAAGAAGAAGGACAGAAGGAGAGGAGCGGAGTAGGCAAAAAGAAGGAGAGAGAAGGAAGGAGAGTAAAAAAAAAAAAGAAAAGAAAAGAAGAAGGACAGAAGTCTGAGACCTCCGACCTTGTATTTTTATTTCATCACAATTTTTCTTTTCTTTTTTGTCTTCAAGAATCATCCAATCAATAAAGCTGAATTTTTTGTCGCGGATGGCTTCTCCTCCTTCCCCTTCTTCTCTCTGTTTTTCTTCCTGCGATGAGTCGTGCTTTGACGCTTTTGCCTTCCGATGGCAGTGTCCTGCAGAAGAACTTCCCCTGCCCCTGGGGGTCCCGCTGAAGTCGACGATCTAGTGGCTGAAGAAGAAAGTCCTTCACTTGACAAAGAAGTCAAAGAAGATGGAAGGCGAGCTCCGCAGATTGAGGGAAGGTCATTCTGAAGCCGCCGCGGAGGCCACCCACTTTCGGAATCTCCACGTGAAGGGGATCATGGAGTATAGCTGGAGGAAGGCGAATTTTGCGAAGGAGCTTGAGGAATGCAAGAAGAGCGCCAGCGACCGAATTTGGGCTCAGGCCGCCAGGATTAGCACTCTCAAGGTGGAACTGTCAGCCGCGAAGGGAAAGATCGGCCAGCTGGAAGGAAGTTCGTCCCAGCTCTTGGCTCGGGTCGACGGCGACCAAGAGTGGTCGAAGAAGGTCTCCGACCTTCAGCGGCAGCTTCAGGATGTCGAGGTGAGCCACGACGTGCATCGGGCCAGCTGGCGCAGGCAAGTGGAGGAATATAAGGGGAGACTCAGGGCGACGACCGACGAAGTCGCCCGTCTCCAGAGGCAGCTGGCCAGCAGGGCTCAGCTTACTTCTGTCCGAGATTTTGATGAGCTCCAGTCCCTAAGAAGAACCGTTGAAGGGATTTCTGTCGCCCTCGGGGATAAGACAGTCGAGCTGCAACAACTGAAGATTCAACTGGCATACGAGCAGCGGACCGTCGCGGACGCAGAGGCAGAATTCGAGGTCTTGAGGAAGAGGCGTCGAGAGGCGGAGGCCGAGAGCCAGCGACTTCGTCGGACGCTCCAGGATGCGCTGCAGAAAAGGGAAGAGCTAGAAGAAGAAATTGAGAATCTAAGGCAGTCCTGGATGAGGGGTGGAGCAGATAACTCTAGGTCGGAGGGAGCAGAGCCTCCTTAGAGCTCTTTTCGTCCTTCCATCTTTTCATGTGTATACTTTCCTTTTTGTTGTTTTATCCCGCTTTTGTTGTTTTGCTTTTCTTTCCTTGGCCTTCCGGGCTTTGTAGTGTGTATTTTGGAAATGGAATGAAAAGGGTGTTTTGTGTTACCTCGTCCGCGCGTTGTCTTAAATTATCGTCCGTCGAACTTTTCTTGTCGTTCGACTTGTCTGATGCTGACGTCGTTGGTAGGTGCTCGGTCGTCGATGCGTTAGCCTGCCTTCCTCATCATACATGGCTGCAAGCCCGAGCTTGACGGTCCGGACTCCGCATTACTTTGGAGACATCGCTGTCTTCTTGACCTGTGTAGGGAGTCTTCTTAGAGACCGAAAGTGTTTGGTAGGAACTCCCTGTCTTTGTTGGGACGAAGTTCTTTAGGTCTCCGGGGCGGTCCGTCCTTCATCTGTTTCCGTCGTAGCTCATCACCCTTCCTTTTTAATTTTCCTCCTCTTCTCAGAGTGAGGGCCCTACCCTCGCTTCTTGCGGGGTTGCATAGGAGCGTGGAGGTGCCGCTGAGGGACTTTTTCCCTTCATCCGATCTCGTCGGGCGACCGGATTTCATCACCATCAGGACGAGGTTCTCCCCCCATTCCCGCGGGGGCACGTAAGGGCCATTGCCAGGGTGGGCGGAGCCTTCCTTGCTGCATAAGTCACGGATGGAGCCCGGCTCCCGTAGGAGTCCAGGCGGAGTCTCCCTCATTGCGGAAGTCACAGGCGGAGCCCGGCTCCCGTAGGAGTCTGGGTGGAGTCTCCCTTGCTGCAGAAGTCACGGACGGAGCCCGGCTCCCGTAGGAGTCCGGGCCTTCGACCTTGCCCAAGTCAGGGTGGGGTTTTCCTCCTGCTCCCGACATGGCCGTGGGGGCACGTTAGGGCGCTGTAAGGCCTCTCCCCCCATCCGGTTTAAAAGAACCGGGCCTTTGACTTTGCTCATGTCAGGACGAGGTCCTCCTCCTGTTCCCGACATGGCTGTGGGGGCACGTTAGTGTGCTGTAAAGCCTCTCCCCCCATCCGGTCTAAAAGAACCGGGCCTTTGACTTTGCTCATGTCAGGACGAGGTCCTCCTCCTGTTCCTGACATGGCTGTGGGGGCACGTTAGGGCGCTGTAAGGCCTCTCCCCCCATCTGGTCTAAAAGAACCAGGCCTTTGACTTTGCTCATGTCAGGACGAGGTCCTCCTCCTGTTCCTGACATGGCTGTGGGGGCACGTTAGGGTGCTGTAAGGCCTCTCCCCCCATCCGGTCTAAAAGAATCGGGCCTTTGACTTTGCTCATGTCAGGACGAGGTCCTCTTCCTGTTCCTGACATGGCTGTGGGGGCACGTTAGGGCGCTGTAAGGCCTCTCCCCCCATTAGGTCTAAAAGAATCGGGCCTTTGACTTTGCTCATGTCAGGACGAGGTCCTCCTCCTGTTCCTGACATGGCTGTGGGGGCACGTTAGGGCGCTGTAAGGCCTCTCCCCCCATCCGATCTCGAGATAGTCGGACTTTCATTTCAGGTATGTTAGGATGGGGTTCTCCCCCCGTTCCCAACATACCTTTGTTTCAGGCGTTTGGAGGGTCATGTCCAGTCGTAATAAATCCATGCCAAATGGGAAGAGTACGTCAAGTAGAAAGAAATTTAGATTCAAGGTGAAATAGTGAGTGGTACATTTACAGATTCTCCGAGTTCCACGGTTATGGGAGGTCTGCTCCTCCTTGAGGCCCTCCGGTGATGGAGTCGATGGTCTCGATGGGAGGCCGGTCCCCGGGTTGCTCCTCCCTTCTTGGTGGTTCAAGCTGCGGAAGGGCCCTTGGCCGATCTCCTCTACCCTCAGGCCTGCGTCGGATGAACCTGTCGAGTCGACCTCGCCGAATGAGCTCCTCGATCTCATCCCGGAGCTGGATGCATTCCTCTGTGTCGTGGCCGTGGTCGCGGTGGTAGAGACAAAATTTGTTGGGGTTGCGCTTTTCGGGGTGTGTGCGCATCCTCTCTGGCCTAGGGAGCTGCTCCCTGACCTCCATCAGTACCTGGGCCTTCGAGGCGTTGAGGGGGGCGTAGTTGCGGAATCTCTCCGGTGGAGAACCCCGCCGAACCCCGCGATCCGGACTTCTCTGCCTGTGTACCCGGGGTGGAGTATGGACACGCTTGTGCTCAGGAGGAGATCGAGAACGCGGCCGGGCTTCTCTGGGCCTTTTTTCAATTGCGGGCTTACTCGAGTCTCCCGCTTGCCGCTCCCTCGCTGTTTCTTCATCCTTCATTTTGAAGGCTTCTTCCACTCGGGCGTATCCTTCAGCCTGGGCCAGCAAATCAGCAAAATCCCTGGGGTACTTCTTCTCCAGGGAGAACAAAAGGTCATTCTTCTGAAGGCCACCCTTCAGGGCGGCCATTGCGACTGATTGGTCCAAGTTCCGGACCTCCAGTGCCACGACGTTGAAACGGTTGATGTAGGCCCGAATGGACTCCCCCTCCCTCTGCTTGATATTGATGAGGGACTCCGAACCCTTCCGGGGGCGCCGGCTGCTAACAAAATGGGCCACAAATTGGTGGCTCATTTGATCGAAGGAAAAGATGGTACCCGGTTTCAAAGCCGAGTATCAGTTCCTTGCCGCTCCCTTCAAGGTGGATGGGAAAGCCCGGCATAGAATGGCGTCAGGAGTGCCGTGAAGCAGCATCATCGTCCAGAAGGCTTCCAGATGATCAACCGGGTCCGAAGTCCCGTCGTAGCTTTCGAACTGGGGGAGCTTGAAGTTTGGCGGGATCGGTTCCTGCATGATCATTTGAGAGAAGGGAGGGTCAGTACAAATATCCTCACCATAAGCAGGGGGAGCATGGCGGAGCTCTTCGATCTGTCGGTTCATCTCCTGGAGCCTCCGGTCCAGGAAATCCTCCCGACTTCGAGTCTCGAGGGTCCTCTGGCAGAATGGGGGCAGGGATCTTCCAGGGGTGGAGTCGTGGTCCGATTGAGGGCTCTCCACCCTCGGGTTCGTTTTCCCAGGAAGGACGGGGCGGCTGGCCCAGGTGGCCCGCCCCGCCTCCGGATTCTGGTGTTCCGGGGACGCCCTTTTCGGGCGTACTGATGCCTGCGGCTGCTGCTGCTGCATAGCCTGCACAGCTTCTGTGAGGCCTCTGACCTGCTGCGCCAGCAGGTCAAACTGCTCCGTACCGACCGCCGCCGTCGGAGGAGGAGGAGGAGGTTGAGAAACGGGAGGAGAGGTCAGAGCCTGAGATCTAGCCGCGGAGGCCGTGGACCGTCGCGTGGACGCCTTGTGAGGAGGCATCGAGTAAGGATCCCGTGGGGGAAACAAGGAATGGATGTCGGAGGAGACGATCGAAGGTGGCTCCGTTGAGCGCTTCTTTAAGAACAAGGGTACTGCAGAGGTTCGCCCCCCTTCCTCTAGCGCCAATCCTGTTGGTGCAAAAATCCGCTTGCGCCGGAGAAGCTGGAGTTGAGGGAGTCACGGTCGCCGCCGGGACCTGCAAAGGAAGTCTAAGCCGGAGGTGGGGTTGCTCCGGCAAGACCCTCCGATGCTCAAGTCAGTTCTCTGCCTCAACAAGAATGAAGTGCTCGAACGGAGAATTTAGCAGAGTTTTGAGGTAAAAACTAGAGCTTATTGAATAACGTATCTGGGGTCCCCTTTTATAGGCGGAGGGGGCAGTAGCCTGATGGCAACATCTATAACCGTCTGACAGTGGGCTGCCCAGGGTCAGGTGGAGTTTGCTACGAGGAGTAGTGGAGTGGACCCGTGGCTATCACCGGGGTGTGCCACGTGGAGTCTGCCGCGGGGAGTGGAGCGGCGTCTGTTGTCGCGACTTGCCAACGGATGGGAGAATCGCGCGGTATCCGTCGCAGGAAGTGGAGCAGTGCTGTGACCGTTACTGCGGCTTGTCAGGGAGTGATGGAGCTGCGCGGAATCCGCTGCAGGAAGTGGAGCAGGATCGTGGCCGTTATTGTGGCCTGCCTGGGAGTGCAGATCCGTCGGCTGAAGTTCGACAGCGGTCGGAGCTGATGACGGAGTCTGGCTCCCGTAGGAGTCCGGGCGGAGTCCTCCTTGTGGTTGGAGTCGTGGGCGGAGTCCGGCTCCCGTGGGAGTTCGGGTGGAGTCCTCTCGGAGTTGAAGTCGCGGGCGGAGCCCGGCTCCCGTAGGAGTCCGGGCGGAGTCCCCTGCAATTAAAGTTAGGTGCAAAGTCCGGCTCCCGTAGGAGTCCGGACGGATCTTACCGGCAGTCGAAGTTGGCGACGGAGCCCGGCTCCCATGGGAGTCCGGGCGGAGTCCCCCTTGAGGTTGGAGTCATGGGCGGAGTCCGGCTCCCGTGGGAGTCCGGGCGGAGTCCTCTCGGAGTTGAAGTCGCGGGCGGAGCCCGGCTCCCGTAGGAGTCCGGGCGGAGTCCCCTGCAATTAAAGTTAGGTGCGAAGTCAGGCTCCCGTAGGAGTCCGGACGGATCTTACCGGCAGTCGAAGTTGGCGACGGAGCGCGGCTCCCGTGGGAGTCCGGACAGAGTCCCCCTTGAGGTTGGAGCTGCGGGCGGAGTCCGGCTCCCGTGGGAGTCCGAGCGGAGTCCCCTGCAATTAAAGTTAGGCGCGAAGTCCGGCTCCCGTAGGAGTCCGGACGGATCTTACCGACAGTCGAAGTTGGCGACGGAGCCTGGCTCCCGTGGGAGTCCGGGCGGAGTCCCCCTTGAGGTTGGAGTCGTGGGCGGAGTCCGGCTCCCGTGAGAGTCCGGGCGGAGTCCTCTCGGAGTTGAAGTCGCGGGTGGAGCCCGGCTCCCGTAGGAGTCCAGGCGGAGTCCCCTGCAATTAAAGTTAGGTGCGAAGTCCGGCTCCCGTAGGAGTCCGGACGGATCTTACCGGCAGTTGAAGTTGGCGACGGAGCCCGGCTCCCGTGGGAGTCCGGGCAGAGTCCCCCTTGAGGTTGGAGTCGTGGGCGGAGTCTGGCTCCCGTGGGAGTCCGGGCGGAGTCCTCTCGGAGTTGAAGTCGCGGGCGGAGCCCGGCTCCCGTAGGAGTCCGGGCGGAGTCCCCTGCAATTAAAGTTAGGTGCGAAGTCCGGCTCCCGTAGGAGTCCGGACGGATCTTACCGGCAGTCGAAGTTGGCGACGGAGCCCGGCTCCCGTGGGAGTCCGGGCGGAGTCCCCCTTGAGGTTGGAGTCGTGGGCGGAGTCCGGCTCCCGTGGGAGTCCGGGTGGAGTCCTCTCGGAGTTGAAGTCGCGGGCGAAACCCGGCTCCCGTAGGAATCCGGGCGGAGTCCTCTGCAATTAAAGTTAGGCGCGAAGTTCGGCTCCCGTAGGAGTCCGGGCGGAGTCCTCTCGGAGTTGATTCTGCTGAGAACTCCGGCTGTGGGTATTTTATACCCAACAGTTGCTATCATGATTACGACAGTCATAACCATCAATATTATCCTTGCTTCCACTTGTTTATAATTTTCTATCTTTAAAATTAAAAATAACTATAATTATTAGAATGTAATACTAAAAATTAATAATCATATACAATGTCAATTGCTTATAATTTTTAAAATTAATTTTAAAATTAAATAAAATTCAACATCAAATTACATCTTAAAAGCCTGACTATTTTTATTCTCAGAAAAAAAAAGCTTTCAGTTATAAATATTTAAAGACCAATCCAATAAAAATAACAGTGGAGATCGCATAATCAACTAATAAGGTGTCTTGCTGATGGACTTTGGATCAATGGGCACCACTTCAATTGGAAATAGGATATATATTTGCACATAAATGGTAGAAAAAGTTGAAAAAGTGCCTTTTGAAACCTTGTAAATTTTTTTTATTGTAATAAATTCTAGTTCACCGATTTGATAAAAGCTAATGTAAAGAAAGTTGGAATGACAACGTATCCAAACATATCTATATAATTTTTTTTCTTTATTTTTTTATATTATAAAATAACTAACCAACCATCAGATGTTAGTTGATATGGTAGCATCTTTTGCAACTTGAGGCAAGGAGTGGGGTTTAATTTTATAAGACATCAATCTTTACTTTGCCCATTGATTTGAGCAATCCTAGTTTCATAAACCTTAACTCGATGGGCAGGGGTTATATTTTTCTATGCTAAAAAAAAATTCATCTTCTTTAGGATGAGTCCACCATTAGATCATGCAATGGTTGGTTCAAGATCTACACAAATAGATGGATGGAGGAGCTCAAAATGCTTCAAGATCTATAAGAAGCATGATCTAATGGTCAACATTGCTAAAGAAGATTTTTTTAAAAAAATAAAAATAAAAACTGACCCCTAACTCATATCGCCCGGGAGCTTGGGCTCCGACTCAAATGGGTGGGTATGGGTTGAAATCCCCTAACTAAGGTGGGACATGCAAACCCCTCCTTGTCTTTAAAAGAAGAACAAATGTTAACTGATCATGAATCATATTGGCATATCACACTTTCTATCTTGGCCGTTGGTCAATGGTCTGATCGCTGGAAGGGAAAAACCCGGAGCCACTATACCTAGCTCCTGTTCACATTTGACATGGGACATGACCCACCATGGTTACTTGAACCAATGCCCAAGCTTGAAGCCTATCCGTGTCACAACTAAGGAAACATTTAAAAGTGCTCATGGGCTAAAATCTAAGAAACAAAAATTTCTTCCATTTCAATGAGGCCTGCTTTATTAGTATTTGAAAAAAAAAAAAAATTCAATGATCTCCTTCGAAGTTTGAGGTAATTACAGATTTTCATCCAATATTTTGGAAATATACATTTTAATATCTAATTTTACTATATATATATATATATATATATATATATATATATATATATATATATATATATATATATATATATATATATATATATATATATGACACATAACCCCCTATGAATATTTTTTTGTTAAATAAACTACTAATCTATTTGATAATTTTTATGAATATCATTACTATCTAATTTATTTGAGTCTTAAAATATCTTTTTTTTTATTCTTCAAATTTTAATTTTTTTAATATTTGATCAAGGGGTTTTGTGTATATTTTCAAAATGCTGGGGAATCATATAATTACCTCAAATCTTGAGAGGAGTCTGGATAATTTACTCAAAAAAAAAAAAAAAAAGATATTAGGAGATAAGGTGCCAGCTTTTCAAACTAGTAAAGGCTTTGATTGTTGCACCAATAATATGGATTCAAATCTTGCAGTTATCAAAATTTTCAAGATTAGGGATAATTAAAAGAGGGGCTACCCGATGCATAGCCTATTATCCATAGAATAAAAATAAAAAGATTTAACTATGCCAAAAAGCATGTTTTGAAGATTCGTGTTTTCATTCTAAACTTCAATTTATTTCAATTAGGTCATCTAATTTTTAAAATATCGCATTGCTTCAATTTTTCTTAAAAAAATATCACAATTACTTTCCAGTAACGTGAAACTAAATATATGCCCGTATGGATCTTCATATACTCCTTCTATGAAGATCTTAACATCTTCATTAGATTTAGATTAAGGATCCAAATCCATTCAAATCGCCAATCACAAGTATCACAAATCCAATCTACATACATACTGCAGTGTCCTCTCATAACAATCTAAGATTTCATCTAAAAAGACTAGCTGGAAGATATTATTTAAATTTTTAATCTTATATAAATATCTAAGATTTTTTTAATAAATACTCAATGCAGGACTAAATATGCATCCGCATGGGTCCTCGCATACTTTCTCTATTTAAGTCCTGACATTTTCGTCAGACTAAGAAACTAAATTTATGCATCCATTCATCAATACTACAATCAGCTCATGGTCAATCCTAATGAACCCATGTTGTGGTATCCGCTACTTGACATAGGCTATGGACCGGATCGAATCTGATGTAATTTGTAACAATCTAGAATCTCATCCAAAAAAATTAGTTGAATGGTACTATTTGAGCTCGTTAGTCATACATAAGTATCCAAGATCTTTCCTACGAATAATTAATATTAAACTAAATACACATCCACATTGATTCTCATAGCTCTAGTTCATATAAGCTAAAAGTTAAGTGATCTTTGATAACATTTGGAACAACCTAGGATTTCATCCAAAAAAATTAATCGAAAAATACTATTTGGATTCTTTGGTCCTATATAAATATTTAAGATTTATCCATTTTATAGTCCGTATAAGAATAGACTAAGACATAATCAAAGAAAAAACTAGCCATAAATTATAATTTAAGTCCCATCTAAATAGCAAAAATCTCTCTAATTTACAAGATAAGACAAAATGCATGTCTATACAGATCATCACCCATTTAAAATATGGCTCATAAATTTTATAATAAATATAAAAAATAAAAATAAATTATGTATAATATACGAGATAAACCATTGGATCAGGACCATTTCCGAGTTCATTTTGGATTGAATACGTACAAAATCAGTCCCATATCGTAATAAATAATTATTAATATGATTTGATTGGACCAAATCTGAGTCAGGTACATTTTTGCTAGATCCCATTCTCTCCCCATAGTTCAATGGATCGGTGATGGATCCAAGTTCTGTGGCTGTCTTGGTGAACCTATACGGGACCATGAAAAATCTGTTCGGCTATAAAAGATTGTCCAGCAACACAGAGATTGTATCAATAGCATCACCCAAAGAAAAAAAAAAGAAAAAAAGAAAAAAAAGAAAGGAGATTGCGTCGATACGTATCACACGTGCACTTATTGCCCGTGGCTAGCAGAAGCTAATTGCAACCAGTTAATGTGGATCTTCCACGAGGGAAAGAATGGCTAGCATGTACTATGCTACCACCCAGCGGTTGATCTAGATCGTCTGCAGGACCAAACAGCATTCATCCAGTGTTTTGAATTTGATACATGCACCACATCAACAAAGATAATAAGATATGAAATTTTAAGAACTCATTTGATTCCTACGAAATTTTTTTTTATTAGAATATTTTTTCTGAAAAGTTAATGCCTAGATATGTAATATTTGAAAAAATAATTTTTACATATTTGATTAATTATGAAAAAAATATTATAGAATAATTTATGTTTGATTAAGCATCTATTTCTTAAAAAAAAATTTATAAAATATATATTATTTTTTTTAATAAAAAAATATCTAATCTCATTCTTAAAAGCATCTTTAGAAAAAAATTGTACCAATTCTCAACCGATGAGAATTGGATATTTTCATATCATACATGAATTTTTCTTTACAATAAAATATGAGAATCTTAGTCCAATAAAAAAGCTATTTTTTCATTTTTTTTTTTAAAAACTTCAGTCAAATATAAAATATTTTTTTATTTTCTCATCGACCATACCTTCTCTCTCCTTATTTTATGAACCGAACGAGTTTTAAATATGTTGTAGCGGCGACGGCTCAATACTAATTCAAACCATCGTGATAGCTATGATGAAAACCATCGAACAGGTTGACAATTGTGGTATTCTTATCAAGAGTGCAAGGAAATAAGAGCTTGATCAAGAATGAGTCTCACTGAGATTGATTTAAACATACCAAAAAAAAAAAGTGGGGACTTATCACAATCTTTTACCATTTCTACGGACTCTAGATAAAATTGAATAATTGTCTCCTTCTTGCCCAAGGTAATATCATCCAAGTGTTTAGATGGTCTCATTAAGCCTGGCTTGAAACTATTTTTCATCATTTGGAATGAAGCTTGGTTTATTATTATTTGATTGAACCTAACTTGAGCTTAATTTTGAATCAAACTGCACATAAGCCTGCTCCGATCAACTTGATAACCTTAAATCAAGCTGAAATCAGCATAAGCTTGCATCAAATTTGTTTTAAATTTGAAATAACACAATTGATTCAAGAACCAACTAGCCAAAACAACAATAATATAATGTAATCTTGTAAAAAAAAAATAACTGAACTGTCGATCAAAATGTTGGACTATGTATCTATTACTTTTGTATCAGCTGAGCCTAATCAAAATGTTCTATTTCCAGCTTTGCTTGAAATTAATTTTGAGCTTATGCACCACAATCAAGCTCAGAAGCTCGATTCAGAACAAAGCCATCTTCAAAACTATTTTGAGCCGAGCTCAAGCTGCTCAAATCGATCGATGATTTAGTCCTTATCAATTGTATATTGAATATAAAATCCCTGACCCAATCTTGACCTATATACTCATCATGCCATGTCTGGTTCCCATTAAATTTGAGCAGATGTCAATTGCATGTACCAAGTGCTGTCACACAGTTTATCCCGATCCTTTCAGACCAATATTTATCTTAGTTCAGCTTGAAAATATATAACTTAGACATTGATCACATGGCCAACCCGGTGGCTCTAATTGTTCGTGAGACAAAAACTTGGAGAGAGATTGGCCAGAGTGATCTAAGTATAACAATCTAGAACTCCTAAAGTTATTAATTGGGATCTTTAATCCGGTTAAGTTCCCAAGATCTTCTCAGTCCACAACCAATGTGGGATAACAACAAGCCTGTCCCCTCGTACTCAATTCAAGTTTCGGCATCTTCACTTAAAAAAGGGCCAATCACGTACTTAATCACAAATGCCATGACTGGCTCACGAACAGTCCCAAAAGAATTCACGCTGCAATGCCCCCTAATCAGTCATAGGTAGTGGATCGAATCTGCACTAATAATATTTATTGATATATTAAATCAATCTCGAGATACATAGTATCATCATACGAGATTAAAAGAATATCAATCTTAAAGCATCAGATCTTAACATATCAATTTATCTGTAAAGCGGATTCAATTCGGTATTTTATCGATCTGAATAAAAAACATCCGTATAGTCTCTGGATGACGTCTCTGCTGACAAAAATATTCAGATCGGATATATGTCAATCTGAATCTCGATTTTTTCTATCCTGGAATGTTACGGCATCTTTATTTCACTCCGATCTTTTACCGAGATGAGCTATTATTATGACGGACTTGATTATTCTGCAAACGCCCATAATGATTTTCTCTACCAGATCACAGCTGGCCACGATCCTACGTCTATCTCATATACACAGCTGTACATCAGCTCATTTATAAATGACTCTCTAACCATTTAACAAACTCCTCTAACGGTCTAACAAATTGTAGAATGGCCTCCTCAAACTCCTTTATAAATAGAGGGTCAGGGATCCTCCATCGATAAGTCCAACACTCGAAAATCAAGAAAAACTCTGTCAGTAAAAAATCAAGCCAGATTCTTGGCTCCTATTAAGTTCTCCTCTAGTTCCATTCAATTTCTCTTACTCTTCCACTCTTTTCTACTTCTGTTCTCAAGACTCGAATTGAGTTAAGCATCGGAAGGTCAAAAACCAGAGGATCTCCATCTAATTTCTTGACTGATTTTGCAGATTGAAAGAGTTTTCGCTAGATCGCAAAGATTGCTCCAGCCCAATCTCACTCAAGTCGATTCACTCTACTCCAGATTTCAGTCCTGAAGCAACGATTGACACTAAAGGAAGGGTCTGATTTTTTTTTGTGGGAAAGATGGTCAAGGTAAGAGCTCAGCATCCTTCTCCCCCCACTCCAGAAGGAGTATCGGAGGTGCCACCACAATAGCCAATTGCTGTTGATCCTCAGCAATTCAGCTTCTTTGTTCAGCAAGTCCAAGTCCTGACAGCAGCTGTTCAATAGCTTCAAAAGAGGAAGAAGTAACCATCGAAAGAAGCTCCTCCCTCAAATGCTTTATCTCAACATAGTCTTTAACCAGCCCATCAAGACGAACGCCACATTGATGAGGCTGATGGTGAATTTGCCCCCAACACTCTTAAAGTTCAAAGAGGGGGTGACTTGAAGTATAAGGTTTTGGATCTTGAAAGGCATATGATAGAGCTTCAGATAGGGGGTCGATCTCAGAATAAAGATAATTTCAATCTTCGATCTCATTTCTCTCATAAAATTTTGAGTGAACCTATTTCGAACCGGTTCAAAATGCCCGCCATCGAGTCTTTTGATGGCTCTGCTGATCCAATGGATCATATCGAGGGCTACAGGGTCCTTATGGCTTCACAAGGGGCTTCTGATGTCCTATTATGCATTGTTTTTCCTATAACTCTCAAGAAGGCTGCGAGGATTTGATTTTTTGGACTCTCACAGTGGTTCATCTCTTCTTTTAAGCAGTTTGGAAGATTGTTTGTCACTTATTTTGACACTAACAGACCTCACTTGAGGCATGTGGATAGTCTCTTCTTTGTTCAGCAGCAAGAAGGAGAAGATCTCCAAAAATACGTGGCTCATTTAATGCGGCCATCCTGAAAGTGAAAAATTTTAATGAATCGATGCCATATCTACTTTGAAAAGAGGACTGTAGAGCAACTGCTGATTTTTTTTTTTGAATAAAAATTTTTCAGACACCTATGATGAGATGCTTGACTAGATACGTAAATACGCCTAGACTGAGGAGGAAGAAGCTATCTTAAGACAGGTGAAGAAGGATAAAAATGAGAAAAAATGATCAAGGGAGAGCAATGAGCGGACAAAAAATTTAAATCAACCTCAAAAAAATTCAAGATCAAGAAGCCCACCTCGGCATTTCAATTCATATGCCCCTCTATCCGCTCCCCGAGCTTAGATTTTGATGGAAATTGAAAAGGAGAGATATCTCCGAAGGCCTATTCCTTTGAGGACCCCACCAGCGAAAAGAGATAAGCGAAAATATTGCTGCTTCCACAGAGATCATAGCACGATATTGAGTAATGCAGACAGCTGCGAGATGAGATAAAAACCCTGATGCGTAGAGGTTACCTCGGTAAATATGTCAGACCGGCCAAATCTGAAGAATACATGCCTCCAGCAGAAGAAACTTCTGATGATCACAACCGACCAACTGTTGGTGTTATCAATATGATATCCAGCATCCTGCCTAGCACTGATGATCCATCCCTCAAGAGGCAAAGAAGTGAAGATGCTATTTTTTTTTGAAAATGACGTAAAGGGGATCCAAACCCCTCATAATGATACTGTCGTCGTCTCTATGATGATAGCAAAATATGATGTAAAAAAATTCTTGTTGATAATGAAAATTCTGTCGATGTATTGTTCTGTGATGCTTTGTCAAAAATGAATCTGGCCGGATAGCTTAGATGGATCAGTACTCTCCTCGTCAGATTCTTAGAAAATTCGATGGCAGCTGAAGGAGAAATCATTCTACCAGTTACGACAGGACAGGAACCAAGGTAGTCAATAGTATAGCTCACTTTTCTGATAGTGAGAGTCTTATCTGCTTATAATACTATCCTCGACCAATATGATCTTAACGCTCTCAAGGCCATTGTCTCTACTTGTCATCTATTGGTATATTTTCTGACTAAAGAAGGAGTTGGTGAAATACGTGGTGACCAGACGATAACTCGATAGTATTTTATGATTTCTGCTAAAATAAACCAACCAGCGAAAACTGCGCTAGTTGATATCCAGACGCACTGGATAAGGTCGAAAAAATCTGAGGTGAATCGGCAGAAAAGCTTAAAGGCTTTTTTTGAAAGATGATCCAAAAAAAATGGTTCAGATCGGTGTGAATCTTAAACCTGATTTAAGAGATAGACTGATTAAGTTTCTGTGAGCAAATGCTGACATCTTTGCTTAGTTGGTTTCTGATATACCTAGCATCCCAACTGAAGTGATTATTCATAACAAACTAAACGTGGATCCAAACTTCAAACTGGTTCAGTAGAAAAAAGAAGTTTCACTCCGAAAAGGTGAAAAATCATTGATGAAGAAGTTGATAAGCTTTTCAAAGCAAGATTCATCAGGAAAGTTCACTATCTGAAGTAAATAGCCAATATTGTTATGGTCAAGAAAGCTAACAGCAAATGAAGAATCTATATTGATTACAAAGATCTCAATAAAGCTTGTCCGAAAAATAATTTTTCTTTATCGAGAATTGATCAGCTTGTAGATGCTACCTCTGATCACAAACTCTTTAGCTTTATGGATGCTTTCTCCGACTATAATTAAATCCAAATGGCTCCAGAAGATAAAGAAAATACTACTTTTGTCACCGAGAGGGGTTTGTATTATTACAAAATGATACCTTTTGATCTTAAAAATACATGTGCTACATTCCAGCGCCTCATCAACAAAATTTTTAAGCAACAAATTGATCAAAATATGGAGGTCTATGTTAATGATATGATAGTAAAAAGCATCGAGGAGGATCGACATATTACCGACCTGAAAAAATATTTAGAGAACTTAAAAGGCACCAAATGAAGCTCAATCTCAACAAATGTGCTTTTGGAGTTGGCTCAGATAAGTTTCTTGACTTTCTCATTAATCAAAGAGGAATAGAAGCTAACCCTGAGAAGATTAGAGCTTTATTGAAAATGAAATGTCCGACTTCTATTAAAGAAATCTAACAGCTCACCAGATTAGTAGCAGCCCTCAATCGATTTATTTTCACGTTAGCAGAAAGATGCATTCTATTTTTTAAAGTATAGAGAAACATCAAAAATTTTAGTTGGATAGAAGAATATTAGACTACTTTTGAAGATCTGAAGAAGTATCTTGGCTCTCCATCTCTTCTTTCTAAGTCAGTTGAAGGTGAAGAACTATGCATGTATATTTTTATCTCACCTTTTGCAGTCAGCTCGATTTTTATTTGAAAAGAAAAATAAATTTAGAGACCTATCTACTATATCAGCAAACTGTTATAGGATGCAGAGATCCAGTATAAAAAGATTGAAAAAATGATATATGCTTTGATCATGGCAGTGTGGAGACTCAGGCTTTACTTCCAAGCTCATACAGTGGCAGTATTGACAGATCAGCCACTCAAATCGATTTTACAAAGAGTTGATACTTTAGGTCGGATCGCCAAATGGACCATTGAACTCAGTGAATTTGATATCCACTACCAACCTCGAACCGCAGTTAAAGGTCAGGTGTTAGCTGATTTGGTCGTGAAATGTACTGTTCTGAATGATGGGTCAATCTTGGCAAGCCCTAAAAATGATGATTCATTCTGCATTCTTCATGTAGATGGAGCTTCAAATTTTTAAGAACGTGGCACCGGTTTGATTCTGGTTAGTCTTGAAGGGTTTGTAACTGAGCAGGTCTGGAGGTTCAATTTTCACACTTCTAATAATGGTGCTGAATATGAAGCCCTAACGATAGATCTCAAGATGGCAAAAAGAGCTCGGGGTCAGAAAATTAAAGATTTTCACAGACTCACAACTTGTGATTGGCCAAGTCCGAGATCAATTTGAAGTCGAAAATTTCACAATGGTCCGTTATTTATAGAATATCAAAAAACTATCGAAAAATTTTGAGAAGCTTGAAGTGCTCCAAATTTCTAGATCAAAAAATATCTGGACTGACACTTTATCACACCTTGCCACTTTGGATTTTTCTAAATTAAATCAAAATATATTGATTGAACAATTGGACAGGACTAGTATTGAAGTGCTCTCCATATTTTAGATCGGTCATGAGCCGAGTTGGATTGATCTCCTCGTGGATTATATATCTAAAGAAGTTCTAACCAATGATCCGAATAAGACCAAAAGCATTAAAAGACAAGCTCTGTGGTATGTTCTCCAAGAAGGCCATTTATATAAAAAATCTTATTCTCTTCCTTTACTTCGTTGCTTGACACCATATGTGGACATCATATGGGGGCAGGTCGTTTGCTTATAAAGTAATCCGACAAGATTACTACTGACCCACTATTCAAAAAGATACAGCTGATCTTGTCAACAAGTGTGACCACTGCCAAAGATATGCTAATATCCAACATCAACCTGCTGCTGAGCTTATTTCTATTACTGCCCCTTGGCCTTGGAGGATGGATATACTGAGATCTTTCCCAGTAGCGGCAGGTCAAAAAAATTTTCTAGTAGTAGCTATTGATTATTTCATAAAATAAATAGAAGCGAAACCATTAGCCCAAGTCACAGAAAAAAATATGCAAGATTTTTTTTGAAAATCCATAATTTGCCAGTTTGGTTTATCTCGGATCATTATCATTGAAAATGATCGGCAATTTGATGATCCAAAGTTCAAAAAATTCTGCTCCAAATTTTATATTGATCACCGACTCACTTCTATTGGGTATCCACAGTCAAATAGTAAGGCTGAAGTAACCAATAGAACTATCCTTCATGGTTTGAAGACAAGACTCACTGATGCTAAAGGTTTGTGGGCTAAAGAACTGCAGAGTGTATTATGGATGTACCGAACCCTACATCGAATTCCGATAGGAGAAACTTCTTTCAGGCTCACTTATGGGACTGAAGCTATGATCCCATTGGAGATTGACTTATTATCTGATAGAGTCAAAAAAATTTACGAGACAACCAACTCTGATCGATTGAAGACCGATCTGGATCTTCTTGATGAGATAAGGGAACAACCCTATATCAGAATGACAACCTATAAGTAGAGGATCGCTAAGTATTATAATGCCCGGATGAAGCTAAAGTCATTTTAGAAGGATGGCCTTGTCCTAAGACGAGCTAAAATTTTAAAGTCTATTGAGCAAGATAAATTGGCTCTTAATTAGGAAGGACTTTATCGAGTCATTGATGTAGTTCACCCAGGGACTTATAGAATTGAGAATTTAGATGGATCTGTTATTTTCTACACTTGAAATTCTAAAAGTCTCAAAAAATATTATCAATAAAAATGCTCTAACGAGCTCTTTCTTGTACATCATTTCCTCCTATGTATCAAGATTTGATCCTTAACCTGGTAAAACTCCGTAGGGCACGATATCTTAATCCGAATTTCAGTTCAGTAAAGCCCCATAGGGCATGATATTTTAATCCGAATTTCAATCCGCTAAAGCCCCGTAGGGCACAATATCTTAATCCGAATTTCAGTCCGGTAAAACCCCATAAGGCACAATATCTTAATCCAGATTTTAGTCTGATAAAGTCCTATTGGGTATGATATCTTAATTCAGATTCCAATCCGGTAAAGTCTCATAGGGCACGATATCTTAATCTGGATTTCAGTCCGATAAAGTCACGTAGGGCACGATATCTTAATCCAAATTTTAGTCTGATAAAGCCCCAAAGGATATGAATGTTTATCTGGATTCCAGTCTGGTAGAGCTCCGAAGGGCATAAATATTTATTCGAATTTCAGTTCAGTAAAATCTCAAAGGGCATGAATGTTTATCCAAATTTTAGTTTGGTAGAGCTCCGAAGGGCATGAATGTTTATATGGATTCTAGTCCGGTAGAGCCCTCCGAAGGGCATGAATGTTTGTCCGAATTCAAGTTCGATAAAGGCCCAAAGGGCATGAATGTTTATCCGAATTTCAGTTCGATAAAGCCCCAAAGGACATGAATGTTTGTCCGGATTCAGGTCTGGTAAAGCTCCGAAAGGCATACATATTCATCTGGATTTCAGTCCGAAAGGGTCCCAGAGGGCTTGAACCCCCCATCGACCAATGACTTGTGCCAGAATACAAAACTAGAGGGGTTTTACATCGATTTTTTATCGACATGATGTTACATTAATATCTAGAGTGAGATTATCTTTAGATTCTCTTAAAAATACTGACTTTTGGATTGAATTTTAAGGCTTGATCCATCTGCGATCATGCAAATAAAGGTACATCTAATCTATTTTTAATTAATTGATGGTGGGTGAATTTAAGGCTACCGATCTTTGATTCTGTTGAATTAGTTATCAATTTTTGATTCTACTAATTTACAAAAATACGTATGATTATTTCATCTTGACAAGTGATGAGATTTGCCTGACTATATGACTCAAATACACTTGAAAAAATATCCTTTGCATTGATATTTGAAGAAGTTACAAAAATAAGAACCCACATCAGGTTTACATGTTTCAAAAAAAAAGAAAAAATAAAACAACCTGTAAAAACTTCTATAGAATGATCACTGGTGCGTCGAAGCTTCTCTTAGTTGGTTCTTCCTTGGGCGACTCTGGCTTTTCGGTGTCAGTGACAATCGATTTCTATTGGAATTCGGAGTTTGGTGCATGCATATGTGTTTTAAAAATTTTATTTTCTAAACACCACAGTGGAGAATAAAATTAAAATACTTTTAATCTGAATTGTGCATGCATGAAAATATAAAACCATATGGATCTATTTCATATGCTGAAATTCAGATTGTGATCAAATCACATATCTATTTTGCAATCCTTTTCTTTGAATCTGGATCTGAAAGAGAAGAGGTTATCTCTTAGCCGCACAAGCATCTGGCCTCTATGAGTATCCACTCGGGATCAGCCTGGAACAGTCCTCTTTAATCTGAATTTTGGTTCTCCCAAAATTCAACCTGCTGAATCTGAACGAAGCTTGGATCGCGATCAACGCTTGATCTTTCTCCTTGATCTTCTTCTTCTCATCTTCTCTAGAATTTCTCCTTGCTTTGTGTTGCTACAAAACATCAGCACCCAGCAAATTGTGGGATGCCCAACATCTTGAGTGTGAAACTCATTAGGACTTACGTCCCAAGGGATGAGGCATGTAGAACACCTAAGAGAAGAGAAAGGGAGAAGAAGAGAGGGCGTGGGGAGAGCCTTTGAGCATGAGGGACTGCTGGTTTGGATACTTTAAGGACTTTAGGGGAGGTCCCTTTAAACAGGCACGAGGATTGAATTCTATTCAATCACATAATACAAGTCCTACTTGCATTGAATTTTTTATTAACTTAAGTTATCCAACTTACTTTAGGAGACCCTTTAAGCGCCAATAATTGAGACCTTTGCACCCATAATTAGACATCCCAAAACACACCCAAGAGATGCCCCATAAGAGAACTAAAAGTTCTCTAATCAACGGACACGTTCAACTTGATCAAATCAAGATGGCGTCCAAAAATAACTATCAAAAAAATTAATTAGAAACTTGCACCTTTAATTTATATGATTCATAACCTTAGACATCCAACAATTGGAGCGTCATGAATCTTATTCATATAGGTTATCAGCAGATAATTAAGTTAGAATTATCTTATCAAATAAGTGATCCCAACGAAAAAAAAATTGGGTCCAACCATGTGCTAGCCAGGTTATCGTGAACCCAATGGATTTCTCTAAATCCAATTGACACTTCATAAGCTCAATTACTTATTTCAGGCCTAATCTCTTTGTTGTGTGACCCCATAGGTTCAATTCTATATGGTAGTGAGATATACAATGATCTCTATCATTATATAATTGAAACTCTTTTCAATGGATCGGAACAATTTCACTCTAACTCAGTAAGGATTGTCGATCCAGAACGATCCTAGTGAGTTCTCACAATCCACCAGTGACACCTAACAGTATGTAGTGGCACTTCAGTAGAATTGAAATGAACATCTAGATATAGTTAACGTGTGATTCAATCTCTCTATCGTGAATCCTGACTAGATAGCAGGTCATGGATAAATCGTCAAACCTCAACATCAGTCATATGATAGATTCGATTAGTTCAAGTCCAGTTGTGATTTTTATGAAAACTCTTTTCCATCAATCATATTACTATGGTCATAGATTCTTGAACTTAGCCTTTCAAATCCCATAGTACTACTCTCTATCAAGATCGATAAATTCTATCTTGATGTACACCACCCTTCTATAGTGGACCAACTGTCGCCAACATCCACTACAAAAACTCATTGAGACCCATGTTTATATGTCAGTCAAATTTCAGCAGTCTCACTGTAAGTAGTAGTACCATCTCAAGTCAAAGGATCAGTCACACAACTACAGCATCGAGATAATCACTGACGATCGAATAGAAATCCAAGTGATATCTCGTATGGTCACGCTCAGTACTAGTTGTTCTCTAACAACTATCCACACTCATTGTCCTGTGTCTCTACACAGTAGATCAGAGACTCATCTATCTCGAAAAAAATAATTTATGCGTCAGTCTATTCGGATCTATCACCGTCCTCATGATGATCCTATGACCAGGAGCATTTAGGAATTAAATACATGTCTCTAATTCTCAATATTTTGAGAATATATATCAAAACTAATTCCATGGATGATTTAAAGACACATCACACTTGAATAAAAAAGAAATTATCCTTTTATTGATCATATCAATATATTAAGTATAAAATTATGTCTTAGAATTATTACAATATGTCAGCCATATTGGCTTTTAGGACATACATCTAACAATTCCGTGGCTGGGGCTAGCTCCGATTTCTTGCCGGCCTCAGCGACTTTAGTCTCCACTGGGAGTACCACAGATATAGGCTCCACAGCGATAGCTTCAGTTATTTTCGTCTCGATAGGAAATTGACCAGATTTTTTTGCTGGCTCTTCTGCCGCTTCGGGGGGCGACTCCAGATCCCCCTTCACACCTATCTCGATGGTCATCTTTGGAGTGACCTTAGAGATGTCTACCTCAGGATACAGCTTCTTAATCAAGTTGCAGCATTGGCTGAAGGCATAGTCATATGCATCCTCGGAGCTTTCGGACACTTCATCCTCAAACTCCTAGGAAGCTTTGTACAGTTCCATTGCCTTTGCCACCTTATCCTACTCCTTCTTTATTTGTTTTTTCAAGACCTTAATGGTTTCTCGTGAGCTTCATTGGCCTTTTCTGCCTCTTTAAGTCTGGACTCCAATTCTTTATTTTTCTCAGCAACAGTGTGTAGGTCAAAGATCTTCTTCTCTTGCTTATTTATTTTTCACTGAAGGTCCAACAAGTTCTGGTTCTTCTCCTTCAAGTCCTTCAGCTTCTCCTCGAGTTGATGTTTGAGTCCGACATTGATCTCGAACTCTTTTCTCTTTTCATCTTGGAGGATGATTAAATTGGCAGCCATGGCCTTTTTACTCTTAAGTAGGTAGACTATGTTCTCATATATGACTTTAAAGTCAACAGCGATCTGTAAAACAAAAGATTCAGCTCGGTGATTCACCGAAGCAAAAAAAAGAAAAGAAAAGAAAAGAAAGAAATACTTACATGCATGACTTGTTCAAATCCATGGTTGACGATCTCCTCTAGCTTATTCTTTTGACGTGCTTCCAGATCGACGGTTGGCATTACCGATTCAAGGAGATCTCGGCTTAGTCGGGATCGCTCCAGGAGTGACATTCTTATTACGGCATCCTCCTCAACCGAACTTGATGGGGCCTCGGAGGCTGTAGTCAATTTGTACCCGAATTCCTTAAAAGGCGATGCGGGTTGGCGTTATTGTTCTTGATCCTCACCACGGTAGCTTAGTGAGGCGGCTCCAATGACAATGTTCGAAGAGAATTCTGCAGTCCCTTGGAGACTTCATTTCTCCTCGAGGTGATCGAAGAGGGAGTCGCTGATGAAGATCGGGATGGCATCGAGATAGGAAGAGGGTCCACACCTTTAGCTTTTTTTGGCACGAGAATAGTGGCAGACAATTTCGATTGATCCTTCCTCTTCCTCTCTTCTATCTTTATCGGATTGAACCTCATCTTTGCATCAAACATGTACTTCAGAATAATGAAAACAAAGGAAGAAGCTAAATAGTAAAACACTTCAGTTTTATCCTGAGGAGAATACAGACTGATATCGGTGTCATACAACTTGATCATTTATCAAAGAAAAAAGTTTGGATGTTCTGGTGGTGATCAGGGTTGAATGAGCCACATTATCCGGAGAAAGAATTTCATCATGAGAATTATGTTTGGTATCCAGACAAAGAAAAATGGCCTTTCTAGCCGTGAATGGAAGAAGGAACATGAATGGAAGAAGCAATGCTAGATTCGAATTTACAGCCTTTCTGAGGTGAGAAGTACCATCAGCTATTCTCACTCGGATGTCTTTTTAAAAGGACTAGAGATCTAAACGAAAAAATCTTAAGGTCTATATGAAGGAAGTCACATATGATGATGAATACTATAATCATCCTAATTACATTTGGGATTATTTGGATGGGGTGGACCCCATAAAAATCAAAGATATTATCGAAAAAAGAGTGCAGTGACAATCATAGGCCAGATCAGAGTGATTCATCATAAAAAAACTATGCAACCCTCAAGAGATTTAGAAACCCAACCTTCTCGATCTGGCACTATCATTTCATATTCGTCGAATATGTCATACTTGTCTCTAAGGACTATGAGATTCTTCTCGATCAAAAAAGATTTCTCTGTTTTCGGATCGAGGTAGTCTGTGAGATCATGCACGAGAGATTCTGCACTGTGATCCGAACTCCCCTCGCCTAACAGGCCGGTTTCAGGGCCTTCTCGGAGTGCATTTCTTATCTCTATGGCCAGTAAAGGCTGGGTCGATCTAACCTGTGGTTCATCTATGGTCTCCTTCCCCTTTCTATTTCTGTGGGACATATTTCTCAGAAAAAAAGTATAAAGAAAAAATAAGGAGACTTGAAAGAGGAAAAGAGGCTACCCTACGGTTGAAAGAGAGCAAATGAGGACGGACTGGTACCTAGAAAAGACAGATGAAACCCTCCCAAGAGATGAGATAGACTCCTCTCTTGCTCCGACGAAGCTCCTCACTATCTCCAGCGATTGTTCGGCATTGAGAAGCTTCTGAAAATATTTCAGCAGTACCTCCACAAGGCAACAAGAAAAATGAATAGTGAACGGAGGGCAAAAAACTTTTTATAGGCAAACCGATGATCAAGATTAACTGGTCTCCTTGCCGATTTGTGCCACCTGATGCTAATCCAATGCTCGATCATATGACGGTTAGACACACCTCCCCTCAAATTCTATCATATCAGACCGATCTATGCCCAAGCTGATAAGCCAACCGGACGTTGACATTTATCGCGCTCTTATTTGATATTTTCAAATCGTCCGTCCAAGCAATGATGAGAGAAAATATGACGGATCATTTTTTGAAAGATCAAGTCCCTTCATTTTCAACCAAATAATTAATTTTTATGCTTTCGAGGTGCGACGTATTTATTCCAGACGGCGACGATATCAGTATGAAAAATCTCGAGGTAAAACATGGAGATAAGATCTCCTGATTGGTTGAATACTAAACCAAAAATCAAATACAGAGATAAGATCTTCTGATCGATAAAAATTGGATCGAAAATTCAAACACGGAGATAAGATCTCTTAGTCGGTAAAAAAGTGAGCTAAAAGTCAAGTGCAGATATAAGATCTCCTGATCCATAAAAATCGAATCGAAAATTCAAGTATGGAGATAAGATCTTCTGACCGATGAAAACAGAATTGAAAATTTAAGAGCGGAGATAAGATCCCTTAGTCGATCAACGATCAACACAAGGCAAATACAGAGAGATCTCCTGGATGTTAAATATCCAATCTCCATTGGTGAAATTCAGCCTTTATGATGAATACTTCCCAAATTGGTGAAAATCCTACTTTATGTACTCTTACTTTCTAGCCTGATCAAAAAATTATCATCTCGGGTATAGAAAGTGGGAGGCAAAGTGTTGGTGCATTAAATTGACCTCGAGATACGTAATATCATCATACGAGATCAAAAGAATATCAATCTTAAAGCACTAGATCCCAGCATACCAATTTATCTGTAAAGCAGATTCGGCTCGGTATTTTATCGATCTGAATAAAAGATGCCCTTATACTCTTTGAACGACGTCTCTGCTGACAGAAATGTTTAGATCGGGTATATGCCGATCTGAATCCCGATCTTCTCTATCCTAAAATATTACGGCAGTCTTATTTCACCCCGGTCTTCTATCAAGGTAAGCTATTATTGTGACAGACTTGGTTATTCTGCAAACATCTATAGTGGTTTCCTCTATCAGGCTACAGCTAACCATGATCCTACATCCAGCTTATATGTACAGTTGTATGCCAGCTCATTTACAGGTGGCTCTTTAACCGCCTAACAAACTCCTCTAATGGCCTAACAAATTCTAAAACGACCTCCTCAAACCCCTCTATAAATAGAGGGTTAGGGATCCTCCATCGATAAGTCCAACTCTCGAAAATTAGAAAAAACTTTGTCAGTAGAAAATCAAGTCAGATTCTTAACTTCTACTAAATTCTCCTCCAGTTCTATTTAATTTCTCTTGCTCCTCCATTCTTTTTCATCTCTATTTTCAAGACTCGAACCTACTTAAATATCAGAGGGTCAAGAATCGGAAGATCCCCATCTGATTTTTTGACTGATTTTACAGATTGAAGAAATTTTTGTCAGATCACAAATATTGCTCCAGCTCAATCTCATTCAAGTCGATTCACTCTATTTGAGATTTCGAATCCTAAAACAACAATATTTGTCATGATGCATGATCTCACCCAATAAAAGCTAGCCCAAAATTCTCAATGAGGACCGTGGTCCTTTTTAAGCATCCAAGATCCCCCCCTCCCCCCCCCCCCAACACAAACCAACCAATATAAGATAAATATACATCCATACGAGTCCTCATACTAAGTTAACTAATTTGCACCAACAATGACGCATGATAAAGCTCCAAAAGACTCCTCCAGGACCTCCCAAGCAACATTAAGATGTATTTAATACAAACAGGTAATCTTTAACTAAGATGAGGATCACCTAATGGCAAAATAACAATCACCTGATTAACAATGGTATTGCCTATGCTCTTTTTTGGTGTTAACTTTTTGCTCTGAAAAGGACTTCCCTGCTTAAATAACAATAGACATGTTTCCCGCTCAATAAATAGCATCCCAGGAAAAGCATCAGGCAAACTGTTTCAACTTAGTATCCCCACTGTGGTGCAACCCAAGAAGTTACTAGAAAATTCAATAATATTAAGACAAACCAGTGGGATTTAGCAGTTTCTCCAACTATATCCTTGCCCAGAACTTCCTGTCTTGGAATTTTGTTTCCCTTTTCCTTCTTTAGCACATATTCTAAAAAGTATTCCCTGCCTTCTGTCTTCATAAAATTCCCACAACTTGTTCTATCAGTTACAAACTATGATTTTAAGAAGGAGTTTGATTTGAAGAAGGAAATGAAAAATTTAGTACTTCTTACCAGGTTTAGGTACCTAAATGCTTACGGCACAAGCATTTTCTGTCAAGTCATAAGGGATGGTTCGGCCTGTTTGACCTCTAATTATATGAATGCAACTAGTTGCAGGTGGATCCAATAAGGTTTCGGCCTTTTGGCCTGTTTGACCGTACAGCTTTATAAGGATTTGAAATATCACTTGGATGCATTTTTTGACCCATATCAATTGGACAAAGCTAGAGAACTCAATTTAAATTAAGTAAACACAAAGATTCTGTTGAGTTCAGAGCAATTGTTGAATTCAAATTACTCAACAGACCTTTGTCCAATAAGAGGGAAGGATGAAGAAAAATCCCTATAAGAATCCAATATTTTTCAGGCTAATCAAAATATGATGATTCAAGTAATCTCTTTGTCCAACTTTGACTTGATTCAAGCACCCCTTTGAAACAGACCCTGGCCATAAGAATCTTCATTTGTTTCAATCGTTGAACCAAAATCTAGAAACAGAACACATCAGCTGCCTATACAAACACTGTTTTTAGCTTCAAATTACCTTTTCTAACTGATCAAAGCCTAAAGAAATCCTAATTGAAGTTACAAAATCAGCACCAAGCATGATATTAAGATCACATCAGTAAATAACAGATCATGAATATAAAATGGATAACCATGACAAGCCTACCAAAACATGTAATTGTACTCTAAATATAAAATCACAAGCATGCCCAATTTAAGGAATGGATCTCGAGAGAATGATATCAAAGGCACCAGATGAAAGCCTTAGAAAGGCTTATGGAAACATGGAGAAGTGAAAGGGTGTCCTCAAATACTACCCACAATACTTGGAATATGTTGTTAAAATACCAGTGCTTTTTCTCATATGACATCTTATAAAGTTTTCACTAAGACAAAGACGATGCTTTCAGTTAGACAACGCCATCCACATTATCAAATAGCTCAGTCTCTGACTGAAACTTCAATTTTTTTTCATGTGATCAGACCACCAGTCATACTTCTGTATTGAAATTTCCAGTTGTAAGTTCTACTGACAATGACCACTTTTTCTCAAGTCATTTCATAAATGAACTGGAACTCAACTCAACTATCATTTAAAAGCCACAAGAAAACAAGCATGATGTTTTTCAAAATGCTGTAACTTAAGACTTGAAAAATGGGCACAATTTTAGTTAGCTCTTTAGCCGGTTTTCCCACTTCCCTTTTCAAAAGAATAGTTTCAGAAACCTTTTGGAGAACTTCCTTTTTTTCTTTTGTCAGATTTTAAATCTAGTACTGGAGGGGGAACATGGAGTGTTAACCATTGTTATCTTACCGTCAATGAGCTTTTGGTAACTTAAATCATGAAAAGTTCCATCCCTATTGAAAGTTTCCTACGTGAGGTCAATTTTTTCCAATCAATTCACATTGTATAAGCTAGAGCCTTGGAGAGTTGTTTTCTTGTCAAACAAAATAACATTTTATGTGCAGGAAAAAAATAGTCATTTGTGGCACAAATTATGAGAACAGCAACAGCAAAATGCAAGCCTTTGCTCCCAAAATGGCAAAGAACACGTGTTCTTTGGTAAAGAACACTCCTAGATTGATATTTTCAACAACAGAATCTGCTATGTGATTTTTTCGAAAGGCCACTTTAATGTTCCTTTTTCTTTCTTTTTTTCTCCAATGTTTCTCTTTTCTTCTTTTTTCTCCTTTCCATTTCTTGATGGTGGGACAAAAAAATTGGAGGATATATGCTTTACGGAGGAAAAGAACTAGACTGATTATCCTTTGACACAATGGCATGTGTATATGATTTTCACTAAGCATTTTAAGGACAAGATAAAAAAAGTGAAAAAACACAAGGAATTTAAGTATGATGAAACCTTGAAGATTATGCTGCCACTTCTAGGACAAGTTTACTTGGTGCTTGAGGTCAAAATGAAGGTACAGTCTACACTCGACAGCCTCTGTGTGCCAGTATGTACCCAAATGGCTGCTATCATCCCAACACTGCAGGAGAATCCAAATCTGCCTGAGTTCATGCCAACCATGTCAGTAGGAATCTTTGCACACTTTTGCTTCTCCGGAACAAACATATCTCCATCCACAACAAGATTTAGCCTCTATGAGAGTTTTCATCATCATCATAATAGCAAGAGAGCAAAAATAATCATCTCTGGTCAAAATTGCTGCTCTGAAGATCAAATATGATGATCCGAGTTTACACCACCATCCTAGAATTCTAATTTGTGTCCATATCATTATCCAAATCCAAACACTGTTCATTAAGAACGCAGACAATAGACTGAGGCTCACGAACCTTGACTGCACCATGACCAAAACGATTACTTAAAGTGCCAAATGCTGATTCCTCATCATCACTGTCAATGTTGTTTGGAGTCACCCGGTTCTGGTAACTCCTGCGTCCAAGAAGAAACACATTGAAGTAGTAGCTCACTAGATTTTTCCTCCCCTTAAAAGGAAAACATAGATAAAGCTGGTCCCAAAAGTTCTTTGCTCGAGATGGTGGATTCTGGCGCACGATGTCCTTGAACTTCCTTTCCTCTTCCTCTGTCCATGAAAGGGAAACTTCCTCGCCCATGCGATCAAATCTCCAAGCATAGAAAACTAGACCCAGTTCATGTTTCAGTTGGAACCTCTTCTCTGCAACATGAAATCTAATGCACTCTACAGAACCTGGACGATCACAAAGACAGGTATCTTTCCTTCCTTCTCCAATAAGATTTTGACTGAATGACAGCCTTTTCTCTTGATTTTCTGGAGGCCAAATCCGTGTCCCCAACCATTTCAAGGTTTCAGGATCACTAGAAGTTTCAGAAGGCTTGCCAGTCCAATCTGGCATATCTGCCTGAAATGATGGACCCAGAGGGACCTGCTGCTTCTGTAGTTGATCCGATAGCATGTCAACTATTCCATCAAGCATCAAGCTGGGATTTTGAAGTCTTTGTCTGACATCACTAATCTCCCATCCCACGGCCATAAGACCCTTCTCATCCATGTCATCGCCAGGATGTGTGGATGCATCAAAACAATAGCCCAGATTATATTGCTTGTTGATGGCTTGAAGCCTCTGGCTGCTTCTTATTTTCTTTCTAGCCTGGGAATCTCCATAAATAGAATCATCATAAATGGAAGGATGCACCTTCTGCCCTTTCTGCAGGACCACATTGAGTTTACAAAAGAATTATGAGTATTTATGCAATTTCTAGAAGGAAACCAATAGGAGAATTATAAATGAAAAAATAAAGGCAAATAGAAATCTTTTTAATGGAGGAACTTAGATATGTAACCGTTAAAAGCAACTAACATAGCCAACTGTCATATTTTGGCACTTTGTTACTCCCTGTGTCTACAACAATCTGCATCTACAGCAATGATATCTGGTATAGTTATGGGATTTAATAACATAAATTAACTTCACAAACATTACAAAAGAAAGGTTCACCTAAAAGAGGTAAAAAAAAAGCTTACAAAAGCACTAGCAGTTTGAAACCCAGGCAAATGCTAACCAAATAGCAGCTGCCAAAGTAGTTGATTTAAGCTAAAAAAAAGGACAGGACAAGCTGTTCACTAAAACAAGATTTGAAGTTTTAGTCAAGGTTTAAAAACAACATCTGCAATCTCTATACGGACCCCATATCGATACCACTCCATACCCCTGGTACAGTTGTTGATTCAGCATATTGACACTTGGTACACCCACCATACGAGTATTGGCTTAGTACTAATATGGTAAGTATGCCCAGCACATGGCATTACTGGTATGGCAAACCTTGAACCACTGCATGAATCATATCACATCAGACAATACATAACATTTTTTGCCCCTGTATATGGTATGCAATCTCTTAGCATCATAATATGAAATGTATAAGCTATGCATTAGCAGTAATATCATGTGGTCTTGTACAACATACTATGATACTCGGTAGTACAACTCAATTAAGTAGGGTAAAGGCCTCCCTAGAAGAACTATTCCAACCAAAATTTCTTACAAACCCCTTGATGTGAAACTCCATTATTACCAACAGTGGATCTCCAGATAATCACCCAATGTTTAAAGAAGCTGCTGCTAGTTCTCAAGAAATATGTTGCCTAATGTGACCATTTATCAATGTAATTACAAGAAAATAAAAAATTAACGGTTTCAGGCAAGGTTTGCTATCTTGGTACCAGACCCCATGCCGGTAGCATCCTTATACAATGTCGGTATGTAGAATGGACCAGTATGACAGTATCAGTACAACATACTGGTATAGTATGGCATGCCCATACCAATGGCATGGGACGGTACAGCAAACACTAGTTTTAGGTTATATTCTATGATTTTACCAATTAATCCATGAACAATCTTTAGAAATTAGAGTCAATTTATTGGAAATTACTTGGATTCAAATTAATATGACTACTTGCATTTTATAATAAAATACTCATGAAGAAACAAGGCAAATAATTGTTGAGGCTAGAAATATCTGAAGAATTACTCAAATGAGATGATAATGTTACTACATGTGACATGTTCCTGTAGCAAAGAGTTCAGGAGTGATTTTGGTGGATGCAATACCCATTTGCAATGGACACCTCAGATTGTTTCTACTTTCAACATTTGTGTTCCATACATGGTTCCCAAATATGTGTCATTGCCATATTGATTCTTAATTTTCTTAAACCATGCAACTTCGATGGTCATGGTTTATACAAGGTAGGTTTTCAGTCCCAAGTCATTGACCTCTTTATAGTCTATCTCCAATTATGCACCTTCAGCTTATTTTGAGAACAATATACCCCTCAGTTTCATGGTCAAAATATAATAAATATTCAACATGGATCAAGTAGTGCTACCAATGCCCAAGTGTTTAAACAATAACATATTTTTCAAAGTTACATGTTAAATCATTTTTGAGCATCATTAAATTGTTTACCAAATTATACTACTGGATATCCTCTTACTATATGTGATGGTATATGATACCTCATATATATTCTTAAACTCTAGCAATGTAAGCATAGTTTTAGTTATCTTCTACTCTATTTTCTTCCAAGCTTTCTCAGGTGATTTGGCCCCAACAAATGGGCCTTCTTTGGAGGATTTAGTATTTGATCCCTTGGTGCCTCGCTCTAAAAGATCTAAATGAACATCACATAAAAAGTCACTAGCCATGGAAGCTCCTCCGCAGCTCAATCAATAAATGACTTTCATGGTCAAATTCAATTTCCCTTGGCAAAATGACAAACCACAAACCACAAGAGGATAACCTTTAACTCAAGGTGAAATTATACGAACTAATGTATACTTTATCCTCTTGCATTGCGCACATCACTTGCCTCAGATGACAACAATGTTCCACTTTTGATCTATTGTACGGCTAGATATCATCAAAATTTTCAACCAAAGAATTCTAGATGAACCATTACTCAAATGCTTGATACACACAGTATCAAGGAAAATAGTTTTGGTTTTAGTTTGTACCACATCACTTCTAAACTAATGACAGGTTTATGTTAACAAATTGTCCTTATTTAGCAACAATTATCTACTAGATCCAATTTTGATCTTCGAATATTTTTTATGAACACTTTCTATTTTAGACTAGACATCAGTAGCCAAAATATTCTGCAAGACTACCATATCTACTTCGGAACCCTCAGAACCATGAACATGCATAACTTCCTAGGCTTTTCCTTAAATCATATTTAGAGGTCTACTTCCCTCATTCCTTACTCAGCTGCTGTTACAAAAGTCATATTCATGAAGTTCAAACATGTTAGCCAAGGTACACTATTTCAATACCAGGCCCTGTACTAGTGCCACCTAGCCATTGGGTTGGTATATGTCTGATATGGAGGCTGATTCGAAATATCAAGTGTCGGTACGCCATCCATACCATGTATCAGTACTGAGCCAATATGGTATGATACGCCCTGTATTGCCTAGTTCGATATGGTATGCTATAACTTGATGTTAGCTGCAATGGCTTATTGGCTGCATCAACTCCCTTGATACATAACTTCATGATGAATGTTTAAGTTTAATAATTTTCAAGAGAGCTTTAGAGCTTGCATTTACTTATCAGGTCAATCTTTCCACTTGTTCGTCCAACCCATGTTGTATGCATTACATCGGCTCATCTATGTTAGTTTATGACTATTTTTTTGCTTTCTTGTATGAAGCAAGTGGACACTATAGAAGACCACACTAAACTAGGTGCCAAATGTTACCTTGTAAATCATTGACTTTATATACATCTAGATGCAGAATGTTAGCATGAAAATCTGAAGTCAATCTACTACCATAAATCCTTCTCCTTTGTGAAGAAATCCTCTTCCATTTAGGACAATTGCCCATATCAAGTGGGCAATCATAACAAGAATCTTGCTACCACCGACCCCATTTTATTTACCTGGCTCCTCTCAGCATTGCAAGGCAAGAGCAGGAAGACCATGCAGTCAAAGAGGAACTATACCAACTGTAAGCCACTAAAGACTGTTTATAGGTCAAACAGGAGGAAGAAAGTCATTTACTTTGAAAAATACAAGGTTTATTATTTACTTTAGCATGCAATGTAGAACCCACATGTATAATGTGCCCATATGGTGTTGTGGGATATCCTTGTGGAGAAACACAAAAATGCATGGTCCAACAAGACCCTCCCCTCCAAGAGTATCTCTAAATCCCAATTTTAGATCTAGACCTCAAGATCATAGTCCCAAATGAACAAAACTTGTGCTAACACCAAATTGATCAAGTCAAATGTTGGGTTCATGAATGGTGTTCTTCATTCTATTCCCAGTCAACTATAACCACCAAGCATTAGCCACAGGGTTTTTAGATTAGCCTATACCGCCAAAGCATTGATTGTACCCCACCAACCCGATACATTGGCATGGCACCAGATTTGTTACAGGGCCATATTGACACATAGTACAGCTGCTTTGCTGACTTCAACAATGTACTGCGTGTCGATACACGGATATACCATACCGACTTGGTCCAGTACCAAGACTGAAAACTTGGTTACCTAACTATGTCATGCCAACTTTATGAATTATCCCTCGCAAAGAATTTTATACTTAGGGCTTTCCCTTGTGTTATTTTAAAGCTTTATCATATCCTATCCTTAGAACTTTCATCCATATTAATATATTATCTTAGGTCTTCCCCTCTCTTCCAACATCCATCAATAACGATGAAAACACCACTTCTTATTCAATCTTCTTCAGCATGCTATCTTACATGGCCATGTTATCTCATCTGATTCTCCATCTTTTTGTCCTTAATCTTTGCAACTCCTATTGCTCCTCTGCTATAAATAGTTCTCTATCAATACATCAATTTCAATATTCTCGCATTTTGCTATGTTTAGCATGTTTTCCTAGACCATCATTATTACTCAACATTATAAACTATACCACATTGTAGACCTTATTATTTTCCTATTATTGTCCTAGGAGTTTCTTCTTTGATACTCCAAAGCCAAAGCAAGATTTTTAGAACCATCCCGAATCGGACGGTTCAGAGCATACCGAACTGGACTGGTGGGAAATCGGGATGGTTTCAACTTCGAAAGCGGCACACGCCGGCGCCGAGGGAGAAAGAGAGGAAGAGAGAGAGGAGGAGAGGGAGAGAGAGAAGACGCTGTCGGAGGCTAACGATGGCCCGCTGCGACCGCTGGAGGACCGCGGAAGCCTCCGTGACTCGATCATTGTCTGATAGGACTTTTAAACGAGCAAGAAAGAGAAAGAGAGGGGAGCGACGTACCGGAGGAAAACATGGCTGGCGAAGGGACCATTGGAGTTTGTCAAATGGCTGCCGAAGCCATCGGACGACAGAAAGCACGAGGGCGGAGCTGCGGCTGCGGAACAGTGGCTATCACCCCTGTTCCTTCATTGTCTTTTTTTTAAAAGGACGATGAATAGTGAAGTCAGCATTTGTTTTGCCAGTTTTACTTAACTTTTTTTTAAAAAAATTCAAGATACCGACAATGGATTTGCTGGCTTCACATTGTTTCAGATTTTTTTTAAAAAACCCCATGAAATAGGGGCGTCACCTTCACGCCCGCGGTGCCGCGTGTGTGGACTGCACCGTCCGACGACCATGGAAGTCAGTTGGAGGCCGTCCGGCAGCTTCTCCGATGGCTTCTCCTCCCTCCTTTTCTTTCTTCCCCCTCCCTCTTTCTCTATTTCTCTCTTTTCCTCCTCCCGATTAGCTTTCTTTCCCCATGCCGATTCGCGCCAGTCCGATCTGATATGGATTCATACCGATCCGTACCATGAGTCAGTCGATACAGATTCTGGTACTGAGTCCGTGAACCTTGATCCAAAGCATATCTTGATCACATAATACCATAGAATCACCTTTCCACTTCAATGAATCAATTTAATACTATTACATATTTCTTAATATATCTATCCATTATTTTGTATTATAAACCCCTTATAGTAATAACAATTACTCCTTTTTAAATCTGATATAAACAACTTACGCTAGTATGGAAGTATAGCTAAAGTAATCAACATCAAAATAAAATACTTAGGGGTAATAAGTGACTTAACTAAGAAAAGAAACATATAGAAGATGTCAAAGAGGAAAACAAAAGGATACTTACAAAGAGTAAGTACTCTCTCATAAATAACATGGAGCCAACAGAAATCACTTTTCAAGGTTCATTCCTCCATGTCTTACAATAAGAATTAAGATCTTCAAGATGTCTCTACAACATCAAATTACAAATTTTGCATGGCTTTTGATACCAATTATAATATTCAAAACATTTAATTTATTAAATTATTTTACTCAAAACTTGAGCGTGATTTGTGCTCTATAGGCTCCAAAGCACCGCAACACTCTTAAAAGACATCATAAGAAAATCAAGCAATCGTAACATTCTTAAGAGGCATGTTAAGAAAATCAAGCAAAAGGCAGTCCTTAGCCGCTTTTGACCAACTTTTGAAAATAACAATTGGATGCTAAAGCATTTTGCATCAAACCTTAACCGGATGCATTAAGCACATATTTTTGATCAAAATACTATTTAACTAAAAATAAAATTTTCTAATAGGCTGTAGAGTCACATGTTGCTTCAGTATTGAAGTCCATCGACACTATCTGCTTGTGAACTCGATACTCGACTTAAATTGTTAAACTAAGGAATGCACGTATTGGTCAAGTTGGTTATTTGAAACACGTACTCTTTAAGCCTCAAATTCGGAATTACCATCTGCATAAAGTTTGGAATTTCTTCACCTCTTCTGTTTTCAATTGACTTTCAAATATTTCCTGGATAAGGTTATTCTAGTCTGGCATCGTTCAGTAAATCACTCTAGAAGTTACTTTCCTTTAACAATTTAAAGGTGTTGCTCTGATGACTGGACGAGAATGGTTTTTCTTACGGGCCTAGCAACTAGAGCATAAATGTTCTTCTTGATTCATTAGGTGGAAGTCAGAATTCTGATATCCGCCACCCCACATTAGGTGGAAGCCAGAATTCTGATATCTGCTACCCCACATTAGGTGGAAATCAACTAATCCCTTCTATATTTGCATCTCAAGCACTTAAAACTAACATAGGCCTGTCATTTGATGTTTGAGCAGAACACCGACCAATACCAATACAGACCTAGTGGTATAAATAGCTCTATAGAAAGCAAAGGGTTATACATCCATGCAAAGGGTTGTACATCTATAGATCGTCAAGTATATGGCATAGCACCATCTAATAAAGCATTAAGAGCTAAAGTTTGCAATTGCAGAGCGGACAAATACAAGACATCAAATACCTGCACGAGAGAACCGTTAGTGCGATGGATCATTTTTATAAACATTGCCTGCCTGGCCAGAAGCACCTGCACATAGAGTTCATTGAATGCATAAGCCTCCTTACTTTTCGCGCCATCCTTCAAGAATAACTTTCCTATAGAAGGATCTCCGGGATTCTTTGCCAAATTTTTTAGCCAGTTCAGCATCCCTACCACAGTCTCCCGCTTTCGTTTAAGATGAGAGAACCCACCATTTTCTGTGGCCATTTCTTCAACCATCATATCACCATTATCGCACTCACTATTAGCAAGCAGCAGCTCTCTGCACTCTTTCCCTCTACCCGGTGTCAAGAACTGATCTTTCTTTGAAGGCGGCGTAGAGCCAAATTCCTCAACTTTCTGAATAGGAACGTCATACGGAAGGCCTCCGACCTTGGCCTTCGATTTCTTCACTGAATTCTTCTCTGAAACTATCCAAAGCCACTGATCGAGTGCATCAAAATACTTAATATAGATTAGTTTCAACAAAGGGGCGACTCCAGAGTCCAACTCGATCACCTCCGACACAGCTTCCCACTGATGGCTCTCTGTCACCGAGCTGTACCCACCCTTCTCGCGTACAACCGAATAGAGTTTAAATAAATCCACCGGGCGCCCGTCTCCGAGCATCGGCGGCAGAGGCCGGATCTCCCACCTCTGGTAGATCTCCTTGAAGAAAACCGATAGCATCTGATCGAAGAGGGAGCCGAGCTTCTCCCCGCCAAGCTCTATCACGGGGACATCGAGATCCCTGCAGAAGCCAACGCTCTGAAGCTTGTGGAGGATGTCGACGACATCAAGGGAGAGGGATTCCGAGAAGAGGACCAGCCAGCCATTGAGAGAGAGAAAAGCTTACGACGATTCCGAATTCGAATATGTGGAGAGGGCTTCGACCGCCGGCGGGCGGCGAGGTGGCGGCGGAGTAGAGCAGGTCACGGTCGTGGCGCTCGGTCGACGGAGCCACCCATCTAGTGGCGCGGTTTCGACCGCCCAGCGGGGTTGAAATAAAAAAATTTAACAGAGGGGAGATGTGCGAGTGTTAATATGGAAGGAAGAAAACTGGCTACACAGGCTACAGGGGGTTGAGGTTCTTGGATTGTGAGGGATGTAAGAAAAATAAAAAATCAGGGGGGTGAGGAGGAAGGACTGGGCAGGCCTGGTCTTTTTTCCATTGAGCCCCTAGAAAGAGAGAGAGGGCCTCAACTAGGGGCAGGTTGGATGTTGAGGGTGCTAGGGTTTTTTTTTTTTTTTTTTTTCAATTCAATGGTTTTGTGGCTTTCCTGTGGGATGAGTGCCTAAAAGCACGAAACCCTAACTTTGACAATGGGATGGGTTCAGTGTATCTTGTTGTTTTGAAGATTTATGGTTGTCATCTTTATTTGTTGGATGAAGTTGGGTTGAATCTGTACAAGTGTATTAACAAAAAATTGTCTACATACTGGGCAACACCATGTGTCATTTAATATGCATAGCCCATTGTATTTGATACAGACTTATTCTAAAAAGAGTGGAATTGTAACGCATAAAGTGAAAAAAAAAAATTATCTATGCTATGTTATGAAATGAAAGAGATATATTTCATATTAAATTCTCTCATAATTTCTTTAGCCAAAATGGATTGGGGTTGTACCTTTCATATGAAAGGATTAACTTTTTTTCGTGCAAATTCATCGTTAGATCACTCATGTACATCTATCAAAGCACTACAAACTCGATCATTCATCCATTTGGATAAATCTCAAAGCACCTGATGAATGGTTCAATAGTGGATCCGTGCAAAGAAAAGTGAACCATTCTCTCCGTACAAAAGATATACTCTGTAACTTGACCAAAATACAGCTAGTCTATATATAAAAATATAAATAACATTATTGCTCAAAAGTGGTCATAGCCATGGAATTTAATTAAAGCAATCCCTGCCATCTAAAGTACCTTATGAAAAGTTCTAATATTACTAAAGTTCAAATTTAAATAACTAAATGTAAATTGCCACTATTTCAATACAGCTCTCGGTCACATATGGATCCAGAAAGAATTGATTTTTTTTTATCAAGGACTATATAAATCTTGAGAAACAACCTTTCCAAGAGGGTTCAAAATCATCAAAAATTGATAATTGTCAAAAAAATATGCTTTCTAGAATTGTAGTCTTATAGATTAATACAAAGTTTTAACATATAATTATAACATCGTGTAACGTTGCGCCATTTCATTTTTAGTGTTTGATCAATATCTTCTAGGTCAAATGTTTGAATAAACTACAATTCTAACATGAATTCTTTTACTAACATACTAATATAATTTTGCTAAATTTTCATAAGGTTTAATCAATTTCAACTTTTGACTACATTTCTCCTTTGTGTATTACCCCTTTACCAGTTACACCAATGTCTAATTCAAACAACTCAATTATCAAAGGAAAATCAAGCCACACCAATGTCCAACTCAAACATCTCAATTATCAAATGAAAATCCAGCCATTCTATGTAACTTGTAAAGTTTAAAGTTCTTATGAACCAAAAAATCATATATTGTGGGCATTCTTATTTATATCAAGTTTGTTATAAAATCAAAGTCATGCATCATACCTTTAAAATTATCAATTTGAGATGATTTGATACATCAGCAAGGTCACCAAACTTATGATTTTTTTTTATTCATAAGTATTTTAGACCTTGCACATTATATTTAATATTTTGAGTTTTTATTTTGTTATGAATTTGGCATTGGGTGTGAGATCCTTCTTGACACCTTGTGCGTTTTAAAATGAAAGGATGTTTGTGCTTCACCTCTCATGGATAGCCATTGACTGCATAAAGTAATGCTATGTGCAAGCAATACATGTGAAAGAAAAAAAAAAAGCATTGATGGTTCTATTATCCAAATTAATTAAAAAGTTAACTATTAATTGCAAGATTTAATAAATACGCACACAGATTTGATTTTTATATTTTTTGTTGCGTTAGGTCAGAGGCCATGTTCTTAAAACCTGAGATATCAGTTATCTCTTAATAGATGTCAAAGAATAAGATAAAATAAGATCTTGGTTATCTCTTCCAAAAGAGAAGATGGAGAATTTTGGGAAAGATCATAAATCTTCTAAGATCATGGTTATTTATTTGAATTAATATATAAAAATATCGATAGATATGGTAAATCCGAGATTAGTAACTAATTTAAGGCATTAATTTTGAAATTTATTGCTAATAAATTTATGAAATAAAAAAGAAAATTCTAAATTATCACTCTATATAATTTATTATGATAACAATAGTGTTCGCAAGGGCACCGTTGTAGCAAAAGTAATGTGGTCTTATGAAGGCAATGGCAATGACGATGATGGCAAGATATTAATTATATGATAAAGTAGCAATGATGACAGCAATGATATGACAATATATTATGATGATAGGAGTATTAGCAATATCGCGAAGGAGGTGATGATGATAGTAGGGGTAGGTAAAGATGCTAATGATAATAGGGCTGGAGGTGGCGACATTGGTGGAGGTGATAGCAGTAGTGGTGAAGAAATGGTGAAAAATAAAAAATAAAAATAATAAAATAATAATATCAAACATATTTTTAATCTTGATTTTTGTGATTTTAAGTTTAAAAATAAAAAAAAAGAAATAAAGGCAATGCCAAACATACTCTAATTTTTCACTTTCATTTTAATGGATGGTAGTATATACCCCCAATTTAAGATGCATTGCCCCACAAAAATGATTGTTCTAGAAACCATCAAAATCAGTATAGTACTGTTTAAGGATTGGTTAAGATAGAAATACTAATGGCATTCTCCAATCCCACAAAAAATTTGTTGTTATGAAGTGGTGTTGATGTAATACTTCTTAACTTAGCCGACCTCTCCATGTATTAACGAATCCTAACTTGCCACGTGGTAAATGGAACTTTTTTGTTCATAAACATAAATATTTTACATAAATGGTGCATGGAACTTTTCAATATGGCTAACCAACTCCATGTTGCACTATTCTTATTTCTATTACAATTGATCACTTGAAATATATTAGCATTTGCTTATACCACATCCAAATTAATAAGTGTAATTTGAAGGCCAACAAACCAAAAATACAAACCAAGTAACTAAGGTATAGATCCAAGGAATTGAGATCTATCGGGTCCAAACCAAAATCTTAGTAGAGTGGAGTTCAAAGATGTGGTGGAGGTTGCTGGGGTGGCCGCAAAGGTACATGTCAAAACTACTGATAGACATGTACTCATACGGTAGTGATACTCCATTCTTGTAGAATCGTCTTTGAACACTTGCTCTTGCTATTACGCCACATGGGTTACAGTTGCCATACATGGTAGGTAGTTCAACCACCCCTTTCCATGATGGACGGTGGTACAATATTTACACTGGTGTTTCCTCCACTCACTGCCTCTACGTTTGTGTACATTTAAATGATGGTTTTCCACTGCGACATTGAGGTCTTCAACACCATGCTCGGCTTTGTAGCCTTTCAAGTTTAGAACAAATTCCATGGCTACGTTTGATAAAATATTATTGATCGAAGCCTTAACTCTGGAAGTATGGAGGGCCATGCTATCTAAGTCTCTATCCTGCAAAGAAGAACTCATGGATCAAACATATATACCTTTGGCCCCATCATCCTCAGCAACTCTAAGTCGATTGTCGAGTGGGCCTAGGAGCTTGACGGTGGAGGTAGAATTCTCGACACCATCAATCCTTAATGATACGTTTGGTTATACTTTTTAATTTTTATTTTTTAAAAATATTTTTTTATTTTTTTATTTTTATTATTGAGTAAAAATAAAAAATAAAAAATATATTTGATAACTACATTACTATAAAGCAAAAAGCAATGTTTAGGGATGGCAGGTGAAGAGCTCGACGAGAAAAAAGGATTCGAAAAGGAAAGGAGAAGGGGGTGGAGAGATGAAGAGCTCGATGAGGGAGAAGGGTTCGGGCTCTTTACTTTTTGGATTGGCGTTTTAGATGTGGAGAAGCAAAAAAAGCAGAAAAGTAAGTTTTGAAAAACAAAAAATTTTTGCTTTGCATATAAAGTAATTATTTTGATTTTTTTGATTTTTGCCTTTTACTTTTCATGGTGTTACCAAACATTGCTTTTTGATCTTTACTTTTCAAAAATCAAAAAGTAAAAAAAGTACTTTTTTAATGGCTAACCAAATGCACCCTAAATTTATTGGTGATTACATGCGGGAGGAGGCGGAGTGGTTGCTTCTCCTCGACTTGGCCTGCTGTCACCTGATCCTAGGGAGGAAGTCAAAGACTTGGGCCAGTAGGCCGATCATTTCAAGGATGGCACCGATCACTTTAACGATAGCTTCAGTTTGGCCTTCTACCACTTTATCTGTGGAGCCTTCAACATGGAGGTTTAGTTGTGATGGTATAATCTCTTAGCCTTTGTTGTCCAAGGTTCATCACTAAGGAGGTGTTTGGTTGGGGCAATTGAGGCCTGTAATGAGAATTGGAATGAATGACTCCCATTTCAATCGTTTGGTTGGGAGGAGTCCTATTTCGATTTTCATTCCAGAGAGGAATGAGAATGGCCCAATTTCTCCATAACTGAATCCGGACCATCCCCAGAGGAGTCAAAATCTCATTCCACCGGAATGAGATACAATTAAAAAAAAAATACCTTTCGATGATGGGGGTCTCCTGGAAGGTGCCAGTGCCGATCATGCGGTAGAGGACCTAGCTGGTGATGGCGACCATGGGGACGGAGTCGAGGAGGGCGTCCGTGAGGCCGGAGACCAGATTAGTGGCATCGGGACCGGAGGTGGGGATGCAGAGTCGAGATCCTTGGGGTTGACGAGTGCATCGTCAGCGTGGGCTGACTCCATGAGGTGGCGGTAGAGGGCGGTGACAGGGGTGACGATGCGTGATGGACCGATGATGGTGCCGCCCTAGGCGATGGTGAGGGGGTCGATGGGGAAGCCATCCATGCACTCCCATGGACGGGGGTTGGTGAGGGTCTAGAGCTCCTGGGCCATAGTGTAGATGGGGTTGCCGCCAATGCCGTGGATTCAAGTGGCGTCCATCTCGACACGATCACCAGCGAACTCAATGGTTAGGATCTGTCCGTCGATCCGATCGTTGGCCTCGACGATGCAGAAGTCGAAGAGGTCACCGAAGGAGGTGTAAAGGCAGTGGGCGATGGTGAGTCGCGCTATCCCCGCCCTGACGATCACTATTCCCGACTTTTTGGCCACCATTATTGTTCCTCTACTTGAGAGCTCAAGGGGATAAGAGGAGATTTTAGAGGGAAGATGAGAGGGGCAAATTGATGAGGGGGATGTGGGAGACGGAGAGGAGGACCAAAGTAATGGTATAAAGAAAGAAAGAGACCGGACAGAGATCGGAAGGAGAAAGGGGAGAGAGAGAGGGGGGGAGTGTCAAATAATTCTAGATAGGATGAGTCCCTCCATTTCTTTCATTTTGGGTTACTAAGTACTAACCTTAATATATAATGAAAATAGCTGGTGGAGTCCCGATTATTTTTCATAAAATTATTTATATTTTATATTTTATTTCATAAAATATTTTATCTCTTATTTAAAAATTTTTAATTTTATATAAAAATTTATTTTAATTTATATGTTTAAAATAATACTTTATTTCGATTCTTATCTTTAAATGAATCAAACAACGACAATGAAAATCATCTATTTTGATTTCGATTTCAATTTCGATAATGAACCAAACATTTTGGAAGATTTGATCATTCTGATTTTCTTTTCGATCATTTTTTATTTCAATTTCGATTTCGATCGTGAATCAAATACCTCCTAAAAATAAAGAAAGCAAGAAAATTGATCTATGAAAATTGACACATGGCAATACAAGAGCCTTTCAAGGGCTATAATGTCAGTGGCTGAGAAGTACCGTGGCATATAATTCTTTATAAGCCAAATACGCGGGTTGCCCATTGGTTTTATGGTTGACACATAATTAAATAATTAACTAGACAAGGGATATGGGAAGTGGTCATTAACAACTTCGAGAACTATCTAGAAAGTAGAGGCCGAATGCGAATGACGAGTCTTAGGGATAGATGGTTAACCGATGATTTCAAATACAATTCTAGGCATTATCATATAGATAACTATAATGAGAAAAAAAGGCAGACCTTTGATAGATCAATGAATCTATTTTTTTTTTTTTAGTTATCTTTACTTTTACTTTATCTTGCTTATGATTTACCGATAAGACTCTATTTTATTTTATGAGTAGGAGTAGAGATGGATCATTTTAATCATAGCTCTGGTTGCACTCTATCTTCATCCATCTTTTTTTTGATCGATGTGATAGTAAAAATTTTTAAAGATCAAAAATTGAATCCATGCTACTCTAATTATCTTTCTGATTAATTTAATGCCAGTGGCATTCTCATGTACTAGTCTTGTCAATGACTTGCCACCCCTATCTTCCTTTGATTATCTAATTTAAAATATGATCACGAATGCACATCTCTAATTTGTATCTAGTTGTTCAAGTCCCACATAACCCATTTATTACTAATACCACATATATACACATGATGAATATTAATTTTGCTAAACATTTGATTGTTAAACAAGGATGAAATTTCTGGCAAAACCAATTTTGAATACAATTGAGCTAGATTGTGCCCATCGTTACGTCTTCCTTTTTTTTTTGAATATAGTTGGAAACCAAGGTCTCAGAATCTAACAAAAATAGATAGGGAATAACCATAAGAAATAAGCAAGAAGAGTTGAGGCCGAAGGACCATGGGGACATATAAATCCTACTTGGCACTTCTCCAAACAAGCCAATTGACTAGCTGGTTTTCCTCAATGTGGAAAACAAATAGATAGTCAAGGTTGCTTCCCATTATCCAAATATCCATGTAGTTAATGTTGATGAGGAATGGCTGAGTCCTGAATGTTGTTGATCCATGGAACCACTTTAATAAAGTCATTCTTCTAACACCGAACATACAACGGAGGCCTTTATACTCTCTCAAGCTGCTCATAATTCAATAGCTCAGATTAGAAGAAGAAGCGCAGAGTCATTGTTATGGCTTTGAACATACAAAGGAAGTTTCATACCCTCCCAAGCTGCTTATAATTCAATAGCTAAGACTATAAGAAGGAGAGAAAACTTGTCCACCAACATAGATCACTTGGCCTTCATAATCTCTAATAATGAATCCTACTCCATCAAAAATTACCTTTAATTGTATCAATATTGTTGGGGGGTGGGGGGGAGAGGACATGGATACATGCCTTTAGAACTCCCTGAAAGAGCTAATAGAGGTGACAACCTCTCAAAAATAGTTTAATATGCCTTAAGCAAGGCTTTAAATCCCATGAGATGAAGGTGTCTCGATTTTTCAATGGAATGGGATGCCCTACTCTCCGATATTGTCCCGACAGTACTCCTGATCATGCGATCTGGTAGATATCCTCCGTCTCTCTCTTCTAATTCTTTCATTTCTTTTTCTTTATCTTCCTTTCTTTCCTTTACTTTTTCTTTCTTTTTTTATCTTTTCTTTTTCCTTTTTATTTTTTCTTCCTTTCTTTTTCTTCTCTTTTCTATTTTTTCTTTCATTTTTTTCTTTTTTTTTCCTTTCACTTTTTTCTTTTCTTCATCTTTCCTTCTTTTTTTTTCTCTTTCTTCTTCTCTCTTTGTGTTAATGGCTTTGAAGTCCCAACCCTATCCCAATCCCATTTTCTCACAAGAATAGGATAGGACGGTCGGAACGCCCTCAGTCCTATTGGGACGTAAAACTTGGCCTTAAGAACTTCAGAGCATATGGATGATATGCATCTTTAGGGTCCTACTTGACGTTGTGTCATGGAGGCCTTCTTCCCCATCAATCATGACCGTTGGAGCTTTTTTCTCCATTGTTGACCCTATTTGCTTGGAAGGATAGATGGCAGATTTTGATAGATCTGAAAGGAGTCATGGTTGGATTATCATTATGCCACACACCAATCATCCAAGTGAATATGGCCAAGATGCATTATCCTAATGAGGGCTAACCCTAACCCAATCTCATCTCAAATTCAATTCAGGTAGGTCTATTTAGGTTGGGTTGATGAGTCATGTTACATCGGGGTATATGGCTAATTTAAGTTCAAGAAAAGTTTAGATATGGTTTTTGTTAGGTTAGGATCAAATTGGCTGATAATTTGAGTTAAATTGCAAGAGTCTATAATTCAATTGGACTAAAGAGATAGGTAAACAAAATATACAAATATTCTATATAAATATAAAGATAAACTTATTTATTCATTAGACTGCAACTCGCTAGGTTAGATTGGGACTAAGGCTAAGTTTTTAGATTGGGCTCAAATATCACTTGACCTAAAAATATTAGATTGGGAACCTTTAAACCCAAGTCCAACTCAAATTTATAAAACGTCAGTTTAACCTGATCAAAAGGTGACTTGGGCTAGTTAGGCTCGTGTTGAGGAAAACACAAATTACACTACTATTTGGCCAATTGAGTCTTTGGTCCCTTTTTTGCCTCTCCTTCTTTCTTTCCTCCTTTCTTCTTATTTTAGCCAAAGACTCAAATCCCAATGGGATGTCCATAAGATGTCGGGATAGGATACCACTTCATGTATTGGGATAGGACTATCTTGCCATTGTCCCAACATCTCAATCGATACGTCTTGAGGCATCCGCTATCCCAAATGTTAGGATGAAGTGAGATAGTGGCGCATCTCAATTCCATGAAAAATCATCCCATCCCACAAGATTTAAAATCTTTTTTTAGCCTTTCATGTAATGGTTAAACCCCCACTTTTTATCCTTGAGGGCTAATGGAGATTAATGGCATTGTATTATCGCTATAATAAAAATAATCTATAGCGATAAAATTTTAGTAACATTAGAAAAAAGTATTACATAAATACTCTTTAGTAATGATTTTAAAAAATATCATAAAAAATATATAATATTATAACACTTTATTAAAAGTGTTACAAAAAGTTATTTATCATGAAAAATATTCTATAATAGTGTGATGATTATTTATAGATTTGTAAGTTACGATAGTATCTTGCAAGATTAATATTTTTTAGTTAAATAGAATGTAATTATAGGATTTATAATTCTATTATAAAGTATTTGATTATTTATTGATGAACTAAAATTTACCATTTATACATCATTATATAACTAATAGTTTTATTATTAATTATTTATGGTTTATTTTTATGATAAATTAGTAGTGTTGCAAACTAATTTGAATTTTTGGTAATGATAATATCTTATCATTAAATATGTATTTAAATTTATAGAAAAAGATATTGTACCATGCATATACCATGCAAGTACATGAAAATCAAGGATAGGTTCAAGTAAAAGAAAATTCAATCTTTTCAATTTTACATAGAGCTAGCAAAATATGATCTGATCTATCAATCGATTATGTTCGACCATCATAAATAGATTTGAATTTAGGTCATAAACAGATTGACCTGTTTAACCATTTAATATTTGGATCGGATTTAGATTTTAGATATCTGACCTGTTTAATCCATTTAACCCATTTAATATTCAGATTAGGTTGAGTCAGATAACCTATTTAATCTATTTAACTATTTAACCTTTTTAAAACCTGTTTAATCTATTTCTGACCTATTTAACCTGACATATTTAACTTGTTTAATTCGTTTAAGACTTGTTTAACCTGTTTAAAATCTACTTAACCTATTTCTGACCCATTTAACTCAACTTATTTAATCCGTTTAATCCATTTAACCATTTAATCTGTTTAACCTAATTTGACATATTTAATAAATAAGTTAAATGGGTCAAGTCGGCTGACCTGCTTAATAAATAGGATGGGTTCAGTTTTGAATTTTTGATCTATTTAATAAATAGATCAATTTAGATTGATGATTTTCTGATCGGATCTGACCTGTATATGACCTGATTCGACCCAATTGCCACCCCTAATTTTACATTAAAATAAATTCAAATCATCTTGGTCTTCTTGTTCCCCAATACTTCACAACTTTGGTCTCACTACCACTCTCTATGCGCATCGGCAGCCAACTTGAGGTGTTTGGCCTTTTCCCAGAATAGGGGAAAAAATGCAAGTGTTATACCTTGATTTTCTTTTTTTTTTTGGATAAAAAATGTGATCAAATGTTCTTGCTTAAGATTTCAATATTACTGCCATGTATATAAAACTGCACGTCAAACCTAAAACACCAACAAGTCCTCTATACACGCATTGATGAAACAATACTAAGTAACAAAATTACAATTTTTAATTAGTTACATTAAAAATATGCAAAATATGTGACTTTTTAGGATCTCGAAAGGTTGAATTGCATACTGTTTTACTCTTGGAACTCACTCAAGGCCAAGTGTGCAATCACAAATAGAAAACACATAAAATTCACAATGGCTCTATGTGCAAGAACAAGATGAAAGGGAGTTTTCACTTGGTATTTCTGTATTTTGAAATACTTAAAAGTGTTTGGAGAATATTTCTAACCTGAAATAGAGTTACAATCACTCAAATGTAAGAGGAAGAGGGAAGATGAAACTACTTGATAGTTTCTTACTTTAGCATAACTACTCGCTCTCATGTTTGAATCTTAGGCAATCTGGATTGGGCTAGCCCATCATAAGCGGTCCCATCGGATCCGAAACCCAACAGACATAAACATGATAATTTTGCACCACTTTCTAAATTAGATGTATGCTTCTTATGACGAGGGGTGAAAATTTTCATCACCTATTAAAACCCAAATAACATTGTTGAGCAAGATTTTTATCCATATAGTCAGGTACAATCAGTGCATAAAGTTAGGATGGATTGATGATCAAAACCATATGGTGGTTTAGACAGGTATGATGTGTGCGTGCACGCGTGCACACACACATATATGGATCAATCATGTATGGAAAAAGTTTACCCAATTCAAAAACATATGCTCAAAACTCAAAATGTCACTAAGCTTGTTTGACCTATTGTAATTGCGCCCTCTGAATTGGCATCATAATTGCCCCTTTTGAATTGGCATCATAAAGTGTGTCATTAAATGAAGTAAAGGGATTGGTAGAAGGCACTTAAGTGATTTTTTTGAGTGATTTTCTGAGTGTAGCACTGCTTATCATGCATAGGCCACGTGGCGGATCATAACTCGGATGTTGGTTGTATTGGTTGATGCTTGTGGCTACTCGCTTCCTTTTGATAAGTCACTCTTAGGACAAAGTAATGCTAGAATGATATTTAAATATGGATACAATGGACACTAAGAAGATACTTATAAAAAAACTGAGGCTGTTAAAATAGCCATCTGATGACTTTTATTAAGGAGTCAGATATTTACAAAGTACCGTCCCTCAGCCTAAACAATAGAGAGCAGAGATCAGCTCCATCGCCCATCGACCCAGGTATCAGAATCAGAGGAAAAAAAAAATCCAAAACCTAGTTAGCTTTCTATTATGACCATAAAGTAATTAAAACTATCTCTGGTTCAGACTTGCATTGCAGAGAGCCGGTTCTCCTACTATGACAATCTATAATTAGCGGGATGGTCGTAATTGGATGACTCCACACAGAAAACTGTCCCATGTACCGATCTGGACCTATCAATTCACGATGACCCCCACACATCATGGACCATCGTGATAAGAGAACCGGTATGTTTGAACTAGAGAAGATCCAAACTCTGTGACCATTGCTGTGTCTCTATATAGCTTCTTTTGCCAGTTTCCAGCACAGCATGGTTGACGGGGATTGGTGCAGTTCAATAGGAAAATCGGATATGTTACGGATAAGTCTCTGTTTGGCCCCTCCTATGCGACAGCACTATGTTGGATGAAAAAAATGAAGAAAAATCGCAAGGGTAAATGTGATTTTTCCATTTCCTTTAAATATATATATATATGCATCATGTTTGCCTTTGCCACCACCATTTTTCTTTTTCCTCGTAAACCACCATTGCTGACTTTTTGCCTGAAAAAAAAAAGAAAGGGACCGGAGTAATGGAGAGGCAAGAGGATGAGACTAGTTTGGCTTTTTGCAAATACTAAACAAGTATAGGGGGCTATCTGCAAATGAGGCCTCCAACCCAGCTCATTCCAACGGCCTTCACTGAGCCGTTTGAAAGACCCGCCAAATTTGCCGACGTGGTGGTTTGCGGCTAGTTGGGAGTTGGGATAAGGCTGGTGGCTGTCTGACACGAGACAGCTGATCCGCGCAAGACGCAAGGCCCACTTCCGCATTCGCCGAGGCGGTCGGGCGGTCTTATTCCTTTTTTTTTTTTTTGAAAAAAAAAAAAAAAAAAAACTCGGTGGGTTTAACGGTCGAGTGGAATCAAAGGATGCCCACCTACTGGATAGCCGAGTGGGCCGGACACTACTGGAAAATGTTTTGTTTTGAAAGAAGCAGAATGAGATGACACGCAATTCTAACGTGGATTTCAGTGCATGATTTGAATAGTAGATCAGAGCCATCATTACGTCCTTTTTCAGGCGTTATGGGCGGAGAGAGATACCTACTCTACGGTGCTGCAGCGGGGCTGGGGGTCGGGAACGGAGGACGAGGGAAAAGGGTCGCTGGGAGAGGGAAGGGTGATAGGAGAGGGAAAGGGGCTGAGACAGCAAGCGGTGGAGGTGGAGAATTTTAATTATATTTTTTTTATAAAAAATTAATTTATTTTTTCGGCAGCATCAACCATTAACCGATATAAACATCCAATAAAGAGATCGGAATGCTTCAAAACTCATACAAGATGTGATCCAAAATTGATATCATGAAAGACAAAATAATTATTCTTTTGTATGTAAAATACAACTTGAACTCGAAGGCGAAGGAGGTAGCAAGGAGCAATAGCGGTGAGAGATAGAGGCCGAGAAAGATGATGGAGGCGGCGATAAGGAAGGAGACTGGGATAGAGCGACACAAGCAATAAGCAACGGTGATAAGAAAGAAGAGCCAAGAAAGATGAAAGAGGTGACGATAAAGCAAGAAAAATCAGGGTAGTAGGGCGTGTAGTGAATGGTTGGAATACACTGCGATGGAGTTGAAGGTGGACAGAGATGTTACAAAGATAAGGGAACGAAAGAGATTTCAAATATTTGTTGTAGTGGCAAAAATCATGTGACAAAGGCCTCGGAGGTGTTTTCGAGAAGAGCCAATAGATTATAAAACATGTTTTCAAGAAGAGACGATAGATTGCAGCTCATTTTGCATTTGTTTTGATTGCATGGTGAGATGTAATACCTTGGCCCCGAACTATAGCCCTTCTATAGGTACAGGTTGAACAAGAGGGGTCCAAACAACCCCTACAATTATTTAGATCCTAAATTCTTATCACTTGAGGGTGCACCAACCAAACACAAATCTTAAACAAAGAGGTGCCCTTGTAATAGAATATTTACATGGCAATATTTATGTCAAAGTCTTGCTTGGATGCTCTATTTTCATATCAATAGATAACTTGTGACATCAACTTGCAGGTTCGATGTTGCTACTTCATGAAGATGGATAAAAGAAAAATTAGACGAGCAAGGAAGCTCGCCGATCATGACTAGTCTCACTTTTTTATCAAATTGATTGGAAGTGTACAGATTCATCATGATATTATTTAATTTTTTAAAATTTTTTATAAGGATAAATTATATTTTTGGTCTCTAAAATTTAGATCGGATTTTTAAAATATTTTTGAAGTTTAAAAAGCTCATCTAGTTTCTCAACTATTTTAATATGGTCATTCCTCCAGATTCTGATCACTTTCTCTCTTTAAAAGTTTTTGGCTTCAGTGCCGCTCTGGCCAATTCTAGAATCGTTGTCTTGGCTGATCTTGAGGCCACTCCTAAATCGACCATTGATGTAGTCTCCATTCCGATTGTCGAGGATGTTCCTCCACAAGCCGAAGATGTCGCCAGCCCCAAAGTTTAAGCTTACCTTTTTATTGTTTATTTCTTTCTTTTGCTATGTACAGTTCGATGTTTACTGAGCAATTGTTGTAGTTGGCCATGCCAATTTTTTGCTTAAATTAATAAATATATTTTGTCTTCATCTTCTTGTTCATCAATTTAATGTACTAATCTTTGAGGGTCTGTCTCGAAGTTGGGTTCTTCAGAGCATCTTATTAGCTTTGATTAATGGCTGATGCTAATCCTGCTTTAGATGCCTAACGTGCATAAGTCATAGATTGCATTAGGTAGACAGCATTTGAGTGACTGAGTATTTTTGTTTCTGTTATTGCAAGGATCCTGGGTCAGCTCATCTAGCCCCTAGATTAGGTTGGGTTCACGGATGCACCAGGTTCCCACAGGTTCTTTTTGTCATGGTTATTCATGACTCGACTCATCTTAGGGATGAGAGGCTACTCTGAATTGGATTGCTCTTGTTGGGGATGACGTTCTTGGACTTTCGAGGATCTTCTTATGGGGTTACTCTTCGCTTTTTGAATAATGAAAGATTTTTTGGCTCGGCTCGATCTTAGGATGAGGGGCTTTTCATTTTTCGATCATTCAAGGTCTTTAATTCAGATCGAGACTTTAGGCTTTGAGGATCTACTTATGGGATCACCCCTCACTTTTTGAATAATCAAGATTTTTATCTCAACTCATCTTAGGACAAGAGGCCTTTCGCTCTTGGTCGTCTGAGATCTTCAGCCTAAATCGATGCTTATTTAAAACTTTGAGGATCCTCTTATAGGGTTATCCCTCACTTCTCGAATGGTCAATGATTTTAGCTCAGCTCATCTTAGGATGAGGAGTGTTTTGCTCTTGGTCGTCTTAGGTCTTTGGTCCAGATCAATGCTTTGGGGCTCTAAGGGTCTTCTTATGGAATTACTCCTGGCTTCTTGAATGATCAAAGTTTTCAGCTCAGCTCATCATGAGATGAGGGGCTTTTCACTCTTGGTCGCCCAAGATCTTCGATTTGGATTGATGCTTTAGGACTTTGGGCATCTTCTTATGAGATTACCTCTCGCTTTTCGAATAATTAAGATTTTCAGCTTAGCTTATCTTGGGATGAGAAAATTTTTGCTCTTGATTGTTCGAGGTCTTTGATCTAAATCGATGCTTTGGGTCTCTGAGGATTCTCTTATGGGATTATTCCTCACTTTTTGAGCAGTCAAGGTTTTTAGCTCGACTCCTTGAATATGCTGTTCACTAGCTACTGATAGCTAGCACTTGCACTCTTTAGATCGAAGAGAATAACTTTATAACAAAACAGACCTCAGTCAGTGATAAAAGTGATTTTTTTCTCATCCTTGGATGCCATTCGGATTTGATTATAGTCAGAGAAGTCATTTATGAAGGTCAGAAGCTCGTCGTTCAAAGTGGTATTTACCAACTGATCAATCTGTGATAATGTATAGCTGTCCTTTGGGCATGCATTATTTAGGTTGGTGAAGTTTATGCAAATCTGCCAATTCTCATTTGTCTTCTTCATAAGAACCATGTTTGCTAGCCAAGCTATATAGATCACTTCCTTGAAGAACTCGACCTTGAGGAGTTTGTCCACCTCCTCATTTATTACTTTCTACTGTTTCAAGACAAAGCTCCACCTTTTTGTTTAACAGGTCGGTATATAGGATCCACATTCAATTGATGCACCATCATCTCAGGATTTATGCCTGACATGTCGGCGGCCAACCAAGTGAAGACATCAACATTGTCCTGTAAAAAGATAATAAGATAATATTTGGCTACCTCATCTGGGCATAACTTGATGCGAATTGTCTGCTCCTTATTTCCATCTTTAAAGAAGATTATAATAAGGTTTTCTATGGACTCTCTGCATTGGGGTCCAATCCTTCGACAGGAAGATCTTCAGGTGGTGTGGCTCCTCGAAAAGCTATCATATAGCATTATTGTGCTAAGATTTGGTCACCTCAGAGCTTGATGGTCCCATATTCCATCAAAAACTTTACCATTAAGTGATACGTCGAGATCATGGCCTGCAGTGCATTCAATCCTGATTATCTAAGAATGGCATTGTAGGCCAAAAGGATTTTAACAATTAGAAAGTCGAGCTGCATCATGGTTTGTTGGGGCATCTGACTTGTAGTCACTAGTAACACGATTACCCTTCCACAAGCACGGTATTTCCAGAAAAATTTACCAATGGAGAGTTAAGCCTCAATTGATATGAGATAAATTTCATCTTGAAGAATGCATCATAAAATAATATGTCGGCTGAACTTTTATTATCAACTAGAATACGACATACATCATAATTTACGATATTAAGATATACAACCACTACATCATTATGTGGAAGCTGGACTCTTTGAGCATCCTATTTAGAGAACATTATTGCTTTCTCAATCTTCTATCTCTTAGTTGAAGCTGTCGATCTTTCCACCATGTCGTCGACCTGCCCCGCAGTGACAGTTTTATTATCCCTATAGGTTGGTTCTCTAGAGGTTCTTCTAGTCAGGGTGGTTCAAAAAGATGAGGTGGATCTAGTGGAGCCTCATATTGCCCTCTTTGATACTTTAGGAATTTATTTAGCCGCCTGCATCTGATAAACTCCTCAATTCATTTTGCAATCCTATGCATTGCTCCGTGTTGTGACCGTGATCCCAATGATATAGATAGTATTTGTTTGGATCACATCAAGTTGGCTTGACCCACATCCTCCTTGCTCTTGGAAGCTATTCTTTTATCTCTATCAATATCTATGCCCTAGGGGCATTCAGAGGAGAGTAGTTCATGAATCTTCTTGATGGTAATATGTTCCATTGACCTCTAGGAGGAGTCCACTATCATCGATTCTAAGGTGGAGTTCTAGATCGTCAGTCCTGAGGCGATGTCCTTGATCGGCAGCTCTGAGGTGGAGTCCTTGAACGTCAAAAACTATGACAATCCTCTTGCCTCGATGAGCCCCTCCTATCTTTATATTATTTTTTTCTTTCCTCAACTTTCACCTTGATTGAGGCACCGTGCAATTCATAGGCTTCTTCTGTATTAGCATATTTCTTCAGCGAAGTTCTTTGGATACCTCTTCTCAAGTGAGAAGAGGAATTAACACTTTTAGAGTCTACTCTTTAGGATAGACATCATCGCCTGACTAATCAAGATCGCATACTTCGAGTGTGGCCATATTGAAGCGGCTCATATAGGCTCGAAGGGACTCTTCTTTCCTCTGTTTGATGTTTACCAGAGAGTCCAGTCCTCGACAGTGTCTCCTACTATTGACAACGTGAGCGGCAAAAGATTAGCTGAGTTACTCAAAGGTGTAGATGGAATTCGGCTTCAAACTGAAGTATCGGTATCGAACCGCTTTTGCAAAATGGAAGAAAAGCATGGTATAGTTTTTCATTGGTGGTATTGTGCATGAGCATCAAAACTTTAAAGCTCTCAAGATAGTCTATAGGATCAGTTAAGCCATCATAAGCCTTCAATTATGGCATCTTGAAGTTAGTGGAGATCAGCTCCTGTATGATCTTTGCACTAAAAAGAAGGGTCAATGTTGAAGCCAAGCTCATCATCTTAAGTTGGGGCTTAGTTGTATAGAGCTTCAATTTGCTGGTTCATCTTCTGAAGACTATGGTCCATGTCAGGATCTTGAGCGGTGTAAGCTTTTGAATACTGAGGTAGAGACCGACGATGAGATCAGCCTAAAGTGGAGTCTCTCTCGAATTGTGGGGTTGGGGATCGTCTCCTTTTTCAGACAGGGCTTCTAGGTCGGCTATGCCGACTCTGCCTCTCCCATTCTGGGCTACACATAGGAGGCTAAGGCAATGCTGGTCGAGGCTCTAATCTTGGTACTTTGTTAGTTTGTTGCATTATTTCCATGACAGCGGCAAGGGTTTGCACTTATTGCATGAGTAGATTAAATTGATTGGGGTCCACCCTCATGGTTGGTTGGAAGGCTGTAAACAACATCTCTATTTGTTGCGGGGGTGCTTGAGAGTTGGTAGGGACTCTGGCCATCTTTGAAGTAGTGGCATTGGAGCGACGCGATGACGTCCCTTTGCACGGTGCCATGGTGACAAGATATTTGCTCTTTGCTCCTTTCCGTAAATGGATCTGCAAGTTCTTCCTCTAGCATCAATCTGTTACCACTAGTCTTCTAATGGAGATCGAATTGGTTGGAGAAGGGATGTGGCTGGTGCTCAATGGCGGTGACTTGACTTGCAAAACAAGTCTTGGACTAGAATTGACTTCGATGAAAATCTTTCGACACTTAACTTAGAAAATTAGAAAATAGAAGAAAGGAGCGTGCATTAGGAAAGAAGTGATTAAATATCTTAAGGGTTCTTTTGGTCCTCTATTTATAGAGGAGAGCAGAGGTGCCGTAAGAAGGAAGGAGAATCGATTTTGTAAACTTACCTCATTGAGTAAAATATACTTGTTATTTCTTACTTTATATGGATAGATACCTCATTATCTCCTTTATCTGCTCATGGCATGCTATCACATGGACTCTAGAATTTCTTTAGCTGGCGTAAATTGGGCAACAATATCAAACATAAAATTTTTCTAAAATTCCAACTTGGGTCAGCCTTGAAAGTATCTCGGATCGGTCAACATCAAGGTCGATTACTACGAGGCTCAAAATCTCAGACAGAGTGATTGGATGAAATCATGTTGGAGAGGCTGTAGTGATTTAATTTGAGTCTCCTTCAAAGAATCCTGTAAAATAAGTCAAAAATCGATGGAGATCCTTCGATCTTTGACCCTCCGATGCTTAAGTCAGTTTGAGCTTCGAGAACAGGAGGTGAAAAGTAGAATAGAGAGCAGGAAGATTTGTGTGGAACTAAAAGATTTATGATTTTATAGGAGCTAGAGTCCCAGTGACAGAGTATCCCTCTAGTTTGAGCTCCAGTTTGAGCTTGGGACTTGGGAGTTAAAACTTATCTGGAGGATCCCTTGGCCCTCTATTAATAGAGGGATTGATGAAGCCATTGGAAGAGTTTGTTAGGTCGTTGAAGGCCAGCTATAAGTGAGCTAGAGCATAGCTGTATGTATTAGCTGAAAATGAGATCATATTTAGCTGTATGTACCAGTTGGGATTGAGTTATAGCACAGCTGTATGTGAGATCGTGGTCAGTTATAGCTAAGTTGTAAGGATTGTGATGGACTTTAACAGGATGACCGTGGCCGTCAATGTAATAGTTCACCTCGGTAAAATATCAATGTAAAATCAAGTATCATATGGGTGTTAGATGTGTGTCCTAGAAAGCCAATTGTTGGCTGACAGATTTGTATTTTCAGGACTTGTATTTGAATTTGTAAAACTTGTATGATTAATAAAGGGCATTCTTATTTTCAGTCATGTTTATGTGTCCATGATTTATCCTAAAAATTAACAAAGATAATTTTGCATATTCTCAAGGTGTTGAAAATTTGAGACATACACTATTAGTGATTAATTTTTAAATACTCACGATCAGAGGATCATCACGGAGGATAGTGATCGATCCAGTTAGATTGGTGCACGATCACCTCCTTTACAGGCAGATGAGTCTCGAATCTGTAGTGTGGTGACATTAGGATGATAATACAGGTGGTTGTTAGAGAATAATTTGTTGGAATAGTGTCCCAAAGCCAATCGTCAGCCTGTTGACGGTTGTGCTCCTTTTGTATTAGTACATGAATTATAAATAAATAAAATTATTTTGGTATTTTTTATCATAAATGTTTCATCTTCTAATGAACTCCTGTGTTGTGGTGAAGTCCTTAGGACTATTTAGACTCGACAAAGGAGGATTTGTCGTTTAGTCCTTAAACATGTTCGCGACCAAATGATACGTTGTTACCAAGGACGACAATATTTATCGAGCATAGGTCGTTGTGTGCCATATGGGTTGGTTGTCCTCATAACCAAAGAGTGTGGAGACACTGGTATGGCATACAGGTGAGATGTAATGGTACATCTGCACTGAACATGACCAACTCCGGAGCTATTTCTGCTGTCAAGATTTGCTCCGATGGGATATGGGTATAAATGTCCCTCCGACCTGAGACCGCCACGGTGACTTGCAAGCAACTCACTGCACTTAGGCACTGGACTACCTGAATTTCTAATTCAGTGACGGAAGGTTGCTGGGTGTAGTCAAGTACTTGACTTGTCGGTGCGTGTGTCAAGATGGGATTGACCACTCCAGTTTAGGAGCTGTGTACAGTCGTGTTTCAATTTAGCAAAACTTGGCCAGGGTAGTCCTAGTGAGGAGTCACAGGACTAATTGAGTTGAGCACGATTCGGATGATATCATCAGGGTTGACAGTTTAACCCTGAGTCATCCTAAACACAGGGGTCAAAAGGGATGAATTATACGGTAACCATATTCACGTAGGTTCTGAATGTTGCGATTGCGATTATTCGACCTATCCGGTCATCGGATACCATTGCTAGATGGTCACTTCGATTAGTACAGAAATTGGTTCCTGTGCTACCGGCTTAGGTTCGAACCTGCGGGGTTACACACATTAGAGGTTCCTTTTGATCTGATGGCTGATTATGAGTCTTATCTATCTGGAACTCTATGATTGAGAATTAGGATTCTCTAATCATGAGTTCCACACATTTTGGGTACCGGGGTCAAAATTTTGAATTTCGAATTTTGAATTTGAAATTTGAACTCTTTGATCAGGGTTTCATATCGATGGTCTCTGATGCCTGATTGCCCATCGGATTTGGACTCAACATTTATGAGAGGTTTAATTAGTGATTTAATCACTAATTAACTCAATTTGATTGAGTAATTATTTTTGGATCAAGTCCAATTGAATTGGATTCAGTTTGGATTGACCCGATTAGGTTAAATGTTGACCTAATCGCTAAGGTGGTTTAGTCCCTGATTTGATCAGGGGTTAGGTTTAGTTAATTCTGATTTGATTAGGATTTTATTAAGCCTAATTAAGCCTAATTATGTTGGATTTAATTTGGTCTAATTGTGCTCAACCTATTTTAAACTAGGTTGGCTCAATTTGAATCAAACCACCTTGTTTTAAATTCCCTGCGTCACCCAACTTCCTTGCACCCATTTGAATTCACGAGAAGAAACTTCTCATGAAATTTTTCTCATGTAAAACCCTTCCCCACATCCTCATTTGTGGCCATATGGATGGATAAATTAATTAGTTAGCCATTCAAATTCAAAGCATGTTTGAATTTGAATGGATAACTTATCACTTGCCCTTTCATCCTTATCCATTTTGTGCGCCACATTACTTACACGAGAAAAGTTTCTCGTGAAACTTTTCCACGCACAAAGAGCCATGCCCCTTCTCTTCTCACGCCCAAAAGGATAGGGATAAGTTGGTTTTCGTTTGAATTCAAATTTGATTTGAATTCAAATGTGTAACCTCTTGTCTTTATCCTCTCACGCGGATAAGACACGTTCGACGTTGTTTTAAAAAGAGGAGAAAGTGGGACGTGCGTAGAAAAATTAGGAGAGAAACTTTGGGGCGTGAGGAAGGCTTCTGCGCAAGGTGAAGGTCCAAAACCTTCCGAGAGAAAAAGAAAGAAAAGAGAGAAAATTGGGCGCAGGTTTTTGGTGTGTACCCTAGGGTTTCTACCTAGGGTTCGGAAAGTGAGATTGGTGTGCCACGAGTATTGTGAGTCCACCAATTTCAGAGAGAGATCCATCAGCCTCTCAAATAACTGTGCAGACGATCTGGAGCATCCGAGAAGTCGGCACACATCGATCGAAGGAGTTCGATCAACATCTGCCATCAAAAGGGTGAAATCACGAACTAGCATTCGTGAGGAGCTGATCAGACGGGAGCTTCGTGTGGACGATCCGCAGAGGTCAGACAGTTGGGTGCTGCGACGTGACGATCAGAGTCCTCCGACAGTGATCAGATTGCGGTGATCGACTACCCGCAAAAGGTGATGTGTTCTGAACACAGTACTGTAAAACGTTTACTGATTCAAATTTGAATTTCAAATTTAAATGCATGCTGTTGTATCATATTTAGATCCTAGTGTAGGGTAAATTAGTATTAATTAATGAGATTAATTAATAATTCCACTGTAAAATAGTAATTTTGAAAAAGTTTTAAAATTACCATTTTGCCCCTGCACTAAATTTTCGCTTCAATTGGTATCAGAGCAGGTTCTAGAATATGATATACATATGCATGCGTAGATTAAGGTGTAATCTATAAGTTTAAATTTGAAATTCAAAATTCAAATTTCAAATTCAAAAAGATTTGAAATTTGAAATTTGTTAGAAGTTTCAAATTTGAAATTCAAAATTTGAAATTTAAAATTTGGTTGAAATCTCAAATTTGAAATTTAAAATTTGAAATTCGAAATTTGAAATTTGAAATTCAAAATTTAAAATTTAAAATTTGAAATTTGGTTGAAATCTCAAATTTGAAATTTGAAATTTGAAATTCAAAATTTGAAATTTGAAATTCAAAATTCAAAATTTAAAATTCAAAGATTGAAAATTCAAAATTTGAAATTTGGTTGAAATCTCAAATTTGAAATTTAAAATTTGAAATTTGAAATTTGAAATTTGAAATTTGAAATTCAAAATTTAAATTTTGAAATTTGTACATTTAGATATACATGATCCAAGTAGCAAGTAATCTAATTGGGTTGGTTGCCATGGCCGTCCGGTCATAGGAGAAAAGTAGGATTTAAAGGCCCTCTCTTCCCATTCGATGGGGTCTCCTATGGCGGTAGGGGTGCCGATGCAATTATATCCCATGCCGATGAAGCAGCGAAAGGACTTAATTAAGAAATTTATCATGAATGTGTTAGATTAGATCTAAAAAAAATTTATGATTTATTTTGAGTTATTTTCTGTTATGAAATGAGCAATAGAATTGCTGTTTATGAAATGTGCTGACCCGTTTGTGAAATGAGTTAACACATTTGGTGAACAGAAAATAAAATCTTTCAAATTTGAAAATTGTTTTCGAAATGCCAAACCCTGACCCATCAGCCCAAGTACTTAATTAAAAGAATTAAGTGTTGTCTAGTAGGTCTAGAATTGTGAATTAAGACCTAAGACAATTGCATAAACTTTTGGATCAATGGGTTAGATGAATTAGGTCCATAATTGGGTTAGACCTAAGGTTAGTTTAAAAAATGGACGAATTGGAGTAATTGGTCAAATCTAATCAAAAGTTGAATTAGATTAGGTCAAGGATACTCTAGACTCAACTTCAATAGTTGTAGTTGAATGGGTCCATGTCTTTAACTAGACCAAGATGGACTTAATTCATGGCTATGCGGTGGAGCTCTATTTACTAAGTTGATCAAAATTAAAACTAATGAACCGGTTGGTGTCTAAGGTAAGTTCGACAGTTTTGACCAGTGGTTCTTAAGCGGGAGCTACTCGCATTGATTCGATCATTGACGAGTTAATGGCAAATCCCCACCACTGATCTCACTTACCTGGCCAATCTGGTAAGTTAGATTTTGATTAGATCACTTGATGATTAGAGCTCACCCATGTCATTAGGTAAATCAGTATGACTGATTTAGGTGCTCCTAATGCCAGCTTTAATTAAATCCTTTTTAATCTGACTTGGTGAAGTCAGTGGGAGGATTGAAATTGGCTGGATGATTTCTTCTCTACTATTCTTTAATAAAATCTCAAAATTATTAGGTCCCTAAAATGATTAAGTTATAATGATAACTAAGTCATAGCCTCCCATTAAGTGAATGATAATGAGTCCATTAGTTCAATGATCATTGGAGGCCCAAAGGCCTGGTGCTCATTGGCTAATGGAATTATTATTCATAATATGATAATTTGATTGAGTCTTTCTGATGGTGGTTAGGTTGGTCGGCCAAAGTCGGGCCTGATCATTTATTGGTCTGATTCACTAAATTAAGTCATGTTAATGGTTGGACCTAACCAGATCTTTTCAGTGGAGGCCAAAGCCTACTGATTAGGTTCTGGGGTAAAATAAATTACTAGAAGTTGTTTAGAGAAACAACTGGTTAAGAACCTACCCATAGATGCACATGGGTTGACCAACCAAAGTTGGGCTCGTGTGTAGTCTGTGTGGATTCTAGTACCCATTAAGGAATTAAAGTAATTTCTCGAATTGGAGGATGAGGCTACCAGTTCGTAAAAATATTGGAAAAAACTTTAGACTAAAGTCCAAGTCTTTAGTATTAATTTATGTACTAATAGAGGTCTCGTTTTCCTTTAAGCTGCTATGGCCACTACCCTGTCGCTCCGGTCATTATTAGATAATGACAAGCTCATGGGACCCAATTTCGATAGCTGGTATCGAAAATTGAAAATCGTCCTTGAGCATGAACGGATCCTTTATGTAGTAACGGATCCAGCACCTGAGGAGCCAGCTCCGAACGCTAGTAAAGCGATCCGAGACACTTACTTGAAGTGGCTCAATGACCGCACCACCGTTCGATGTATTATGCTGGCAGCAATGAATGATGAGTTCAGCCAAAGGTTTGAGAACGCCCAGCCACAGGAGATGCTTCAAATGTTGAACGACTCCTTTGGCACGCCTGACGACGTTGAAAGGCACAAAACTAGTTGTGCTATTTTCAATGCTCGGATGAGGGATGGGGCCTCAGTCACTGATCATGTACTGTATATGATCGAGATGATTGAGCGCCTAAGCAAATTGGGCTTTCCTCTGCACGAGCAGCTCGGTAAGGATGCGATCCTTAATTCCTTGCCCAAGTCCTTCCTCCCATTCCTTACTCATTTTCGAATGACAAAGCCTGCAGTAAACTACCATGGATTGTTGGGGTTGCTGCAGAACTTTGAGAAGGATCACCAACTCCATAAGGAGTCGGTGAATGTAGTGGGAGGGTCTTCTTCTCATCGTCAACTCTTTGGGAAGGGGAAGAAGAACAAGAAGAAGAAAAATAAGAAGGTGCAATCTCATGCTGGGACAGTAGCACGGGGTCAGACCAAGAAGCGCAAGCATGACCAGAGCCAGGCGGAGTGCTTCTTTTGCAAGAAGCACGGGCATTGGAAGAGGAACTGTCCTCAATACATTGCCTCCCTGGACCCGAACAGGCCAAAGAAGAAGCAAGGTAATTATATGACAACTCCTTGCAACTTTTCGATTTGTGATACTACTGCCTGGGTATTGGATACCAGAAGCCCTTATCATATTTGTAATTCGATGCAGGGTCTGCAGGTCAGTAGAAGATTTGATGAAGGCGAGAGGTTCCTGAATGTTGGAGATGGAAGCAAAGTTCCAGTTCTAGCTTTAGGAATCATGAGTCTTGTAATCAATTCTCGTAATGTAATTCTGAGTGAATGTCACTATTGTCCAAGTTTTTTATTAAATATTATTTCTGTAGGCCTTTTGGCCATGTACGGTTATGATTTTTTAATAAAAGAAATATTTGCAATATCATTTTGAATGGTGTTACAATATTTATTGGACAATTAAATAATGGAATTTACTTACTATCACAGCCTGTTAATGTGGTTCAAAAATTCGGTAAACGCTCTAGAATAGATAATGTGTCAGAAGTCTACCTTTGGCACTGTAGGCTAGGTCATATCAATAAGAACAGGATAAACAGGTTGGCTCAAGAAGGAATTCTTGAAGTTAGTGATTGTGAATCACTTCCAACCTGTGAGTCCTGTCTTCTTGGAAAGATGATCAAGTCACCTTTTACTGGAAAAGGTGAGCGAGCCAGTGAACTCTTAGGTCTGGTACATTCTGATGTATGTGGACCCATGAGCTCAAGTGCAAGAGGTGGATTTTTCTACTTCATAACCTTCACAGACGACCTATCTAGGTATGGGTATGTCTATTTAATGAAGCATAAGTCGGAATCATTTGAAATGTTCAAACTATTCCGAAATGAGGTAGAAAAATAAACTGGGAAGTGTATTAAAACTCTTCGATCTGATTGAGGAGGTGAATACCTTTCCAATGAGTTTCTGACGTATCTAGGGAGAATGGGATTCTCTCTCAGTGGACTCCTCCTGAAACACCACAGCATAATGGTATGTCTGAAAGGAGGAATCGGACCCTGTTAGACATGGTTCGATCCATGATGGGGTTTGCTGGTCTGCCGATCTCCCTCTGGGGATATGCGCTCGAATCGGCTTGTTACCTTCTAAATAGAGTTCCGAGTAAGTCTGTAGCCAAAATGCCATATGAGATATGGATAGGACGTAAGCCAGTACTCTCGCACCTTAGGGTTTGGGGGTGTCCGACTTATGTTAAACGTTTAATTACAGACAAGCTTGGACCTAGGTCTGACAAGTGTAATTTTATAGGGTACCCAAAAGAGATCAAAGGGTATTATTTCTACCTTGCTGATGAGCAAAAGGTGTTTGTCAGCCTTAAGACAATCTTTTTAGAAAAGGAGTTCCTTAGTGAAGGAACTGTTGCCTCTAAAGTCGAACTTGACGAAGTTCGACAGGTGGAAAAACTGACACATGTTACTGAACCTGAACCAGATTTGATTAGATCAGATCCGGAGCCCATTGATTATGCACCCTTAAGGCGGTCTGGTAGAGTACCACATCAACCGGACAGATATTATGGTTTCTTGGTCCGGGATGGTGATCCTATCGAACTTGATGAAAATGATGAGGATCCGATCACCTACATGGATGCAATGCAGAGACCTGACTCTGAGAAATGGCTAGAGGCCATGAAATTCGAAATGGAGTCCATGAAGGTCAACGATGTGTGGACATTGGTTGACCCACCCGAAGGAGTAAAACCCATAGGGTGTAAGTGGGTCTTCAAAAGGAAGAGGGGCGCAGACGGAAAGGTGGAGACCTATAAAGCCCATCTGGTTGCCAAGGGATATCGTCAACGTTATGGTATAGACTATGACGAGATGTTTTCTCCTGTGGCAATGCTCAAATCCATTCGGATTATGCTTGCGATAGTTGCCCATCTGGACTATGAAATCTGGCAGATGGATGTGAAGACAGCTTTCCTAAATGGAGAGCTGGACGAAGAGGTGTATATGATACAACCTGAAGGGTTCACATCCACAGATGAGTCTAAGGTGTGCAAGCTACAGAGGTCCATTTATGGACTTAAGCAGGCATCTCGGAGTTGGAACATACGTTTTGATAGGACGATCAAAACGTATGGCTTCGTTAAGAATGGAGAAGAACCCTGCATTTATAAGTGGGCTAATGGTCCAGCAGTAGTATTTCTTGTATTGTATGTGGATGACATTCTCTTAATCGGGAATGATGTCCCTGCATTACAGGGAATAAAGATTTGGCTATCGTCACAGTTCTCCATGAAGGATCTGGGAGAAGCTTCCTACATCCTAGGGATGAGGATCTATAGAGATAGATCCAAAAAGTTGCTTGGCTTATCCCAGTCCACGTACATTGATACTATGCTGAAAAGGTTCAGCATGGAAAATTCCAAGAAAGGCTATCTACCGATAGGCCATGGAATTTCTCTCTCGAAGAGGGATTGTCCGACAACACCTCAAGAGAGAGAGCGTATGGGTAGGATTCCATATGCTTCGACAGTGGGATCTATCATGTACGCCATGACATGTACACGACCAGATGTGGCATACTCACTAGGGGTAGTGAGTAGATACCAATCTGATCCAGGAGAGAATCACTGGAAGGTGGGGCTGTCTGCTGGAAGAGTTCCAAGCAGCACACTGTGGCTGATTCAGTATGCGAGGCGGAGTATATTGCTGCATCAGATGCTGCCAAAGAAGCGGTGTGGCTGAGAAAATTCATCACCGAGCTCGGAGTAGCACCCTCCCTTATTGGTCCAGTTCTGCTCTACTGCGACAGCTCTGGAGCCATTGCTCAGGCGAAGGAACCAAAGGCACACTAGCGGACGAAGCATATTCTGTGCCGCTACCATCTCATCCGAAGATCGTAGATCGAGGTGACGTCGACCTTCAGAAGATCGACGGGAAGGAGAACCTGGCCGACCCATTCACTAAAGCCATTGCGGTGAAGGAGTTCAACGACTACAAGTCGAAGATGGGTATTAGATACTGCACCGATAGGCTTTAGGCCAAGTGGGAGATTGTTGGGAATAGTGTCCCAAAGTCAATCGTCAGCCTGTTGACGGTTGTGCTCCTTTTGTATTAGTACATGAATTATAAATAAATAAAAGTTATTTTGGTATTTTTTCATCACAAATGTTTCATCTTCTAATGAACTCCTGTGTTGTGGTGAAGTCCTTAGGACTATTTAGACTCGACAAAGGAGGATTTGTCGTTTAGTCCTTAAACATGTTCGCGACCAAATGATACGTTGTTACCAAGGACGACAATATTTATCGAGCATAGGTCGTTGTGTGCCATATGGGTTGGTTGTCCTCATAACCAAAGAGTGTGGAGACACTGGTACGGCATACAAGTGAGATGTAATGGTACATCTGCACTGAACGTGACCAACTCCGGAGCTATTTCTGCTGTCAAGATTTGCTCCGATGGGATATGGGTATAAATGTCCCTCCGACCTGAGACCGCCATGGTGACTTGCAAGCAACTCACTGCACTTAGGCACTGGACTATCTGAATTTCTAATTCAGTGACGGAAGATTGCTGGGTGTAGTCAAGTACTTGACTTATCGGTGCGTGTGTCAAGATGGGATTGACCACTCCAGTTTAGGAGCTGTGTACAGTCGTGTTTCAATTTAGCAAAACCTTGGTCAGGGTAGTCCTAGTGAGGAGTCACAGGACTAATTGAGTTGAGCATGATTCGGATGATATCATCAGGGTTGACAGTTTAACCCTGAGTCATCCTAAACACAGGGGTCAAAAGGGATGAATTATACGGTAACCATATTCATGTAGGTTCTGAATGTTGCGATTGTGATTATTCGACCTATCCGGTCATCGGGTACCATTGCTAGATGGTCACTTCGATTAGTACAGAAATTGGTTCCTGTGCTACCGGCTTAGGTTCGAACCTGCGGGGTCACACACATTAGAGGTTCCTTTCTGATCTGATGGCTGATTATGAGTCTTATCTATCTGGAACTCTATGATTGAGAATTAGGATTCTCTAATCATGAGTTCCACACATTTTGGGTACCGGGGTCAAAATTTTGAATTTCGAATTTTGAATTTGAAATTTGAACTCTTTGATCAGGGTTTCATATCGATGGTCTCTGATGCCTGATTGCCCATCGGATTTGGACTCAACATTTATGAGAGGTTTAATTAGTGATTTAATCACTAATTAACTCAATTTGATTGAGTAATTATTTTTGGATCAAGTCCAATTGAATTGGATTCAGTTTGGATTGACCCGATTAGGTTAAATGTTGACCTAATCGTTAAGGTGGTTTAGTCCCTGATTTGATCAGGGGTTAGGTTTAGTTAATTCCTGATTTGATTAAATTTTATTAAGCCTAATTAAGCCTAATTATGTTGGGTTTAATTTGGTCTAATTATGCTCAACCTATTTTAAACTAGGTTGGCTCAATTTGAATCAAACCACCTTGTTTTAAATTTCCTGCGTCACCCAATTTCCTTGCACCCATTTGAATTCACGAGAAGAAACTTCTCGTGAAATTTTTCTCACGTAAAACCTTCCCCACATCCTCATTTGTGCGCCATATGGATGGATAAATTAATTAGTTAGCCATTCAAATTCAAAGCATGTTTGAATTTGAATGGATAACTTATCACTTGCCCTTTCATCCTTATCCATTTTGTGCGCCACATTACTTACACGAGAAAAGGTTTCTCGTGAAACTTTTCCACGCACAAAGAGCCATGCCCCTTCTCTTCTCACGCCCAAAAGGATAGGGATAAGTTGATTTTCGTTTGAATTCAAATTTGATTTGAATTCAAATGTGTAACCTCTTGTCTTTATCCTCTCACGCGGATAAGACACGTTCGACGTTGTTTTAAAAAGAGGAGAAACATGGGACGTGCGTAGAAAAATTAGGAGAGAAACTTTGGGGCGTGAGGAAGGCTTCTGCGCAAGGTGAAGGTCCAAAACCTTCTGAGAGAAAAAGAAAGAAAAGAGAGAAAATTGGGCGCAGGGTTTTTGGTGTGTACCCTAGGGTTTCTACCTAGGGTTCGGGAAGTGAGATTGGTGTGCCACGAGTATCGTGAGTCCACCAAATTTCAGAGAGAGATCCATCAGTCTCTTAAATAATTGTGCAAACGATCTGGAGTATCGAGAAATCGGCACACATCGATCGAAGGAGTTCGATCAACATATGCCATCAAAAGGGTGAAATCACGAACTAGCATTCGTGAGGAGCTGATCAGACGGGAGCTTCGTATGGACGATCCGCAGAGGTCAAATAGTTGAGTGGCTGGACGTGACGATCAGAGCCTCCGACGATGATCAGATTGCGGTGATCGACTACCCGCAAAAGGTGATGTGTTCTGAACACAGTACTGTAAAACATTTACTGATTCAAATTTGAATTTCAAATTTAAATGCATGCTGTTGTATCATATTTAGATCCTAGTGTAGGGTAAATTAGTATTAATTAATGAGATTAATTAATAATTCGCTGTAAAATAGTAATTTTGAAAAAATTTTAAAATTACCATTTTGCCCCTGCACTAAATTTTCGCTTCATAATTTGCACTGAGTGTGATCATTACGAAAAATTATTTGGATGCCTACTCACTCGTCAGTGATTTCTCGTCAGTGATATGACTAGTCTTTTGACCTGCGGTGCATTGGCTATTTGCAGTGAGGCTGCTATAGTTTGACTGCACGTCTACTTGATCCCTAATCATTCGGATTCTTACTGTGTATGATGGCTATGATGGGTTCAGATTCACTGTTAAGAGTAGGATGCACTTAGATGGAATCATCGACCTTAGTAGAAAAGGTATAGTCCTACATGATTCGTGAGACTAAGTTTAGTAAGTCTTTGACCAAAGTAAGAGTGAATTCTAGAAAAGAGTTTCTACGAGATTCATAAGAGAACTCAAGTCGAGCCAATCTTGCATATGATTGACGATGGAATTTGACGAGTCATCCATGACCTCCATCAAGTTGGAATTTTCGATAGAAAAATTGAATCATATGATAACTATACCTAAAGATTCATACTTCTATTCTACTAGATTGCCACTACATCTGTTAGGTGTCACTGGTGGATTGTGGGACCCACAAGTATTATCTTGATGATCAATGATTCTTGATGAGCAGTGTTGAAATTGTTCCAACCCATCGAAAAGAGTTTCGATGATATTATGATAAAGATCATAATATGTCTCACTACCAAATAGAATAGAACCTATGGGGTCATACACAAAAGAGTTTTCTGTCTGATCCGATGATTGATCGATGATTATGAATTGTTAAGGGTATAATTATCAATACGATTGAAAATTAACTCAATATAAAAATTATAGGAGGATTAATTAATAATTTAATTACTAATTAGACTCAATTTGATTGAGAAATAAGTTTTAGATTAAGTCTAATTGAATTGGATTTAGTTTGACTTGAATTGGGTTTGGTTTGATTGAGTTATGAGATGACTCAATTGCTATGGAATCAATTTCTGATTTGATCTGAATTTGGATTCAATTAAATCTTAATTGGATTAAAATTTAATCTGATTAGAGATCTAATGAGATTAGGTTCAATCAGATATTTGGGTCTAAACCAAATTACTTTTGGTTTGAGGCTCAATCCAAAACCCTAGAGTCTATTTTGTGAAGGACTCCTCCATGCGCCACCCATTGTCCACGCCCCTTCTCTCCTCACGTAAATTTTAGATTTGTATGAGGTTTTCTATATTTTTTCATCTCTTGGTCAATCACTTATTCTCTCATTTGGATAGAGATAAGTTTTGGTTTGAATCTAAAATTTAATTTGAATTTTTAATAGAGTTTGACTCTATCAGGACTCTATCAGGCGCCACCTTAAAAGGATCTATATTTGGGATACCTCTAAAGGGCTTTTGAGATCAGAACAAAATTTGGCTGATCATTAGAGTGAGAGAGAGACTTTTTGGCATCCTCCTTTTCAAGTTTGAAGGGAAAACTCCATTGGTACAAGGTGTGGGACTCCGAGGAAGAAAGCTGCACTACTGCTGTCTTTCTTCTACCTCCACTACTTCGACTGAAGATCATCTTTCAGATCTGAAGAAGGATCAAACCAATCATCAAAAGATCTTCTCTACAAGAGAGCTAACACTCTGAAGTGATAGACAAGTCTCAGATCGGATCTCATGTGGATACCTGTAGAGGTTGGATGTTTGTGTGGCTCCAGAAACCTGTTAAGTTTTTGATCATCGACTGCGGAGCTCTTCCACAATAATGTATGAGATCTGATCTCATAAATTAATTTTAGATTTCATATGTCTTAGATCCATGTTAGAAAAGGTTTTAGATCTAATTTAATGCATGATAAAAATAGTTCATCTATTTTATTCTGCTGTAATTTCAAAACAGTTTTGAAATACATGCATGTAATTTGCCCTTCCCTTTCTCACAGTGGTATCAGAGCCATAATTTTAATTAGACATATTTAATCTAATTTTAATCTTATATCTAAAAGTTTTTTTTTGATTTAAATAATTTATTTTAATTTTATTCAGATCTGAGATTATTAAATCATGTATGAGATGCATAGATCTGTATTCCTAATGCATAGTATTCAAATTGGATTGATCTCTATAGTCATTCGATCATAAGAGACATTTCATCTAATTTTAATCTTAGATCTGAAAGTTAATTTCTAATTTAAATAATTTATTTTAATTTTATTCAGATCTAAAAAATTATTGAATCATGTATGAGATGCACGGATATTTTAGATCATTGATCTAAAAACCTAGATCTGATTTTGATAAGTAGTCTTTGAAAATAATGTCAATCATATTTGATCTTTCTTTAGATCTGAATTTTGCATGCATATGATATATGCTTAATTAGTTTTAGATCTGATTTTTTATATATGATATGTGATTTTAATTTAGATCTGAAATAATGCTATATGTCACATTGTTTGAAATATAAATCTAGTATAGTTTAGATCTGAAAATATTTTAACATCTAAACTAAACCCATGATCATAATATACTTAATTAAGAATTAAGATGTGAAATTAAAGATCTAAAATTCAGAATTTAAGATCTAAAATTTACTACATAAAATATGGGTTAATGGGTTGGGTAGCTCAATTAGATCTAGTTTGAGTGGTTAATCAAATCGAATCAATAGTTGGTTAGGTTTAGGTCTAATCTCTCATGTCCAATCCAAATAGTTGTAAGTTTGGTCAGATCGACTAACAGCCATATATTGTCGATCAAATCAAAAGATCTAATTTGGCTCCATGGTTCGAGCCTGAATTAATTAGCTGACCTGATCAATGCTTATTGATCGATTGATGTCTAAAGTAAGTTTGACAGTTCGACCGTTGGTCTTTAATTGGGAGCTACTCGCATAGATCGAGTTAATGGCATACCCTCTCACCAATCTCACTTATTTGACCAATATGGTTGATTAAGTCTTGACTTAGGTTGCTAATGATTCGAGCTAACCCATGCCACTAGGTTAGTCATATCTGATATGACTAATTAAGGATGAGATCTGGACCTAAATCTTCTTAATTAATCTTAAGTCCAGCAATTTTCCATCATTGTAGAGATGCGGGTGCCTACCTGATGTTGATCGTTCTCGACTGATCACAGAGGTTCGATTGCATCGGATAGGTACAACCACTCTATGGCATTAGATGCCTCGGGGTAGAGATAGGGTTGGATCCAATAACTATTAAGTGAGGGTCCCAATGATAGCTTTGTGCCCGTTGGTGTATGGTGGGTCTGACTTAACTAAGAAATATGTCAATAACTGTTAGGTGAGGTCACAGGACTTAGAGACCGAACCAGCTGCATCTTGCTTAGTGAAGCAATGGACAAAGAGTTATCCACTCATTGGTTTGTGTATTACGAATAACTGTTAGGTAAGGTGCACATAAATCAATGGGACTGCAGTGCCCACTAGAAACTGATCACATATAGGTTTCTATTTTTTTTACCTGAGGAGTATGGGAGATCCATAGAAATAGTGGGAGCCCTTGTTTGTTTATTAAAGTCCCAATAACAAATATTTGCAAGTTCAAAATATCTAATTAAAAATTATTTCTCTCTATAATTAACCATATCGAGTTTAAATCTGTCTGAATCCTTGACACCAATAGGTTGATCGAAATCAATTACAAGAACTGGCTCCAGAATTTGAGAATCGTTCTCAGGTTCAAGAAGCTGAGCCATATATTCGATCAGGATGCGCCTATATTGCTAGCTCGTCCATCTCCTGATCCACGAGCCATACTTGAGAAGTGGATGGATGAAGACAATAAGGCGAAGTGCTATATTCTTGCATCTATGTTCAATGATCTTCAGTGACAGTATGAAGACATGAGGACTGCCAGAGACATGCTGACTCATCTGCAAGAGTTGTACGATGAGTAGAGTCGCATGGCTCGTTTTAAGATCTCATGAAGATTTTTTAGAGCAAAGATACGTGATGGGCAGTCCATCCATGATCATTGTTAGACAATGATCAAGGATATTGAGGAGCTTCAGAAGCTAGGCATGAACATGGATAAAGAATTGTAACTGGATATGATCCTGCAATCCCTCCCTGATTCGTATGGGCAGTTCATCATGAACTACCATATGAATAAGATTGATAGCTCTTTGTCTGAATTGCTGAACATGTTGGTGACAGCTGAAAGTATCTTGAAAAGTTCAAGGGGTACCATTCTAACTGTGGAGCAGGCTTCCTCCAAGAGAAAGTCTTCTTGGAAGAAGAAGAAGAAGCCTGCAAAGAAGAAAAAGATCGGTAGCAAACCCAAGAAGTAGGCTCCAAAGAAGACCAACGATAAAGAAAAATATTTTTACTGCAATGTCGAAAGTCACTAGAAAAGAAACTGTCCTACATACCTGGCCACTTTAAAGAACAAGAAGATAGACATGCCTTCTGAAGATATATCTGAGTTGCTCGTTATTGAAACTAACCTAACGATTTTCTCTTCTTCTAGTTAGATTCTAGATTCTGGTTCTAGTGCTCACTTGTGCACTTTCATACAGAGTCTAGAAGAAGTTAGAGGGCTAAGAGAAGGCGAGATTACTCTCCAGATCGGCAATGGGACAAGAGTTGCTGCTATAGCCATCGAATTTATCCTTTGTGATTATCGTTAGAAATTAGTTTGCTTTTAAAAGATTGTTATTATGTACCTGGAGCCAGTAGAAACTTAGTTTCTATATCTGTACCGGTATAGGATAATTATAATTTTTATTTTAATAAAATTTTTGTATAATTTATTTTGAAAATAAAATTATTGCACGTGCCTTTTTAATTGATGGACTTTATCATTTGCATGAAAATATTAATATTAATATTAATGAGCAAATTATGAATACCGTAGAGTCTAAAGACTTAAAGATAGAATTAGCTAAAAGTATCTTTGATACCTAAGGCTAGGCCATATTGGAGATGACAGACTTAACAAATTGGAGAAAGATAGCTTTCTTGGATCATTGACTTTTGAGTCTTATCCAATTTGTGAGTCATGTCTTCAAGAAAAGATAGCTAAGCTATCCTTTATAGGACATGGGGAAAGAGCCAATGAGATATTAGCCCAGGTACATATTGATGTGTGTAGTCCATTCGATGTACAGGCCAGGGGTGGCTATCTTTACTTCATATACTTTACGGATGATTTCTCACGGTATGGTTTTGTGCACCTGATGCATCACAAATCTAATGCTTTTGAAAAGTTCAAAGAATTCAGATGTGAAGTAGAGAAGCAAATCAAAAAATTTATAAATGTTCTTCGATCAGATCGAGGAGAAGAATACCTTAGTGGAGAATTTTGGGCTATCTCAAAGATAACGATATAGTCTCACAATAGACACCTCCAGGGACGTCTCAGCTCAATGGAGTATTTGAAAGGAGAAATCAGTCCCTATTAGATATGGTCTGATCCATGATGAGCTTCACAGATCTTTCGATCTTTTTATGGGGACATACGTTGCTTTCTGCTATTCATCTCTTAAATTAGATTTTCTTTAAATCTGTTCTTGCCACACCATATGAGTTATGACATGGTAAGAAACCATCTCTTGGGTACCTCAAGATTTGGAGATGTCCGGCTCTTGTCAAACGACAACAGGTAAATAAGTTAGAGGTTAGGTCACTTAGGACTCATTTTATAAGGTATCCTAAGAAATCTATGGGATACTATTTTTATCTTCTAGAGGATCACAATGTGATTGTGAGCCGTCATGCCGTCTTCTTGGAAAAGGAGTTTGTCTAAGATAGAGGTAGTGGGAGGAAGATTGAGCTTAAAGAAAAAGTCTGAAAAGCGTCGAGTCTAAGAACCTGAACCCAATAATGAGCCAGTAAATTTAGTACCTCCTCTACCTCGTAGATCAAATAGGATCTCCCATCCTCCGAAAAGATACTTAGGTATACTTACGGAGGATCTAGAGGAAGTGTTCTTTATGGGAGATAGGGATATTAGGAATGATCCCAAAACCTATGATAAGGCGATGTTAGATGTAAACTTCGAAAAATGAATGGAAACAATGAAGTCAGAAATTGACTCCATGCATTCCAATCAAGTATGGTCCTTAGTAGATCCACCTGAAGGTATGATACCTATTAGGTGTAAATGGATCTACAAAAGAAAAATTGGGTCAGATGGTAAAGTAGAGACTTATAAGGCAAGGCCGATGGCAAAAGGTTATAGTCAATGTGAAGGCATTGACTATCAAGAGATTTTTTCGTCAGTGGCTATGCTGAAATTCAATCATACCTTACTTGTGATTACAGTCTATTATGATTATGAGATCTGACAGATGGATGTGAAAACTGCTTTCCTAAATGGATATCTTGAGAAAAATATCTATATGGAGCAGCTTATGGATTTCACATCTAGTGATAGTGATCACAAAGTCTGCAAGCTACAAAAATCCATTTATGGACTTAGGCAAGCATCCCGGAGTTGGAACACTCGCTTTAATGATGTAATCAAATCGTTTGATTTTATCAAAAATGAGGAGGAGCCGTGTGTGTACAAAAAGATCAGTGAGAGCGTTGTCACATTCCTTGTATTATACGTGGATGACATCTTCCTGATTGAAAATGATATTCTCATGCTGACATCGATCAAAGTTTGGTTGTCAAAAGAATTCTCTATGAAAGACCTAGGAGAAGCTTCCTACATCTTGGTATTAAAGTCTATAGGGATAGATCTAAGAGAATGATAGGACTCTCACAGCGAATGTACATAGAGGAGGTACTGAAGCATTTCAGCATGAAAAATTTCAAGAGAGATCTCTTGCCTCTTAGACATGATATTCATCTTTCGAAAAAGATGTGTCCTGACACACTTGAAGAGATCCAATGCATGAACAAGATCCCTTATGCTTCGGCTATAGGGAGTCTCATGTATGTCATGCTGTGTACGCAACCTGATATAGCTCTTGCTATGAGTGTCACGAGCAGATATCAATCGAATCCAGATGAGGAGCACTAGATAGTCGTAAAGAACATTCTTAAGTACTTGAGAAGAACTAAGGATTTGTTCTTGATCTTTGAGGGAGGTTCAGAGCTAAAAGTAAAAGGATACACCGATTCAGACTTTATGTCTGATATCGATGATAGAAGGTCTACGTCGGGGTATATTTTTTTGTGTAATGGAGGATTGACTAGCTGAAAAAGTTTTAAACAATCGTCATTGCAGATTCAACCATGGAAGTCGAGTACATTGCTGCATATGAAATTGCTAAGGAAGCATTCTGGTTTAAAAAATTTATTGCAGAGCTAGATGTGATGTCATCAGATGCCATTGTACTGCACTGCGACAACAACGACGCCATAGCCCTTGCTAAAGAGTCCAAATCTCATCAGAAGTCCAAGCATATTGAATGACGATTCCACATTATATGTGAATATCTTGAAAAGTAGTTCATCGAGGTATAGAGAATCAACTTTGCACAAAATATGACAGATCCACTGACAAAGCCTCTCAGCCAGTAGAAGATCGAAGCTCACCTTGAAAAGATGGGTCTTAGGTTTATGGCCAATTGATTTTAGGTCAAGTTGGAGTTTGTTAGATGTGTGTCCTAGAAAGTCAATTGTTGACTGACAGATTTATATTTCTAAGGCTTATATTGAATTTGTAAAATTTTTATTATTAATAAAGGACATTCTTATTTTTGATCATGTTTATGTGTCCATGATTTATCCTAGAAATTAACAAAAATGATTTTGCATATTCTCAAGATGTTGAGAATTTGAGACATACACTATTAGTGATTAATTTCTAAATACTCTCGATCAGAGGATCATCATGGAGGATAAT
>NC_025996.2:31358943-31390224 GCF_000442705.2 Elaeis guineensis
AGTATTCAAATTGGATTGATCTCTATAGTCATTCGATCATAAGAGACATTTCATCTAATTTTAATCTTAGATCTGAAAGTTAATTTCTAATTTAAATAATTTATTTTAATTTTATTCAGATCTAAAAAATTATTGAATCATGTATGAGATGCACGGATATTTTAGATCATTGATCTAAAACCTAGATCTGATTTTGATAAGTAGTCTTTGAAAATAATGTCAATCATATTTGATCTTTCTTTAGATCTGAATTTTGCATGCATATGATATATGCTTAATTAGTTTTAGATCTGATTTTTTATATATGATATGTGATTTTAATTTAGATCTGAAATAATGCTATATGTCACATTGTTTGAAATATAAATCTAGTATAGTTTAGATCTGAAAATATTTTAACATCTAAACTAAACCCATGATCATAATATACTTAATTAAGAATTAAGATGTGAAATTAAAGATCTAAAATTCAGAATTTAAGATCTAAAATTTACTACATAAAATATGGGTTAATGGGTTGGGTAGCTCAATTAGATCTAGTTTGAGTGGTTAATCAAATCGAATCAATAGTTGGTTAGGTTTAGGTCTAATCTCTCATGTCCAATCCAAATAGTTGTAAGTTTGGTCAGATCGACTAACAGCCATATATTGTCGATCAAATCAAAAGATCTAATTTGGCTCCGTGGTTCGAGCCTGAATTAATTAGCTGACCTGATCAATGCTTATTGATCGATTGATGTCTAAAGTAAGTTTGACAGTTCGATCGTTGGTCTTTAATTGGGAGCTACTCGCATAGATCGAGTTAATGGCATACCCTCTCACCAATCTCACTTATTTGACCAATATGGTTGATTAAGTCTTGACTTAGGTTGCTAATGATTCGAGCTAACCCATGCCACTAGGTTAGTCATATCTGATATGACTAATTAAGGATGAGATCTGGACCTAAATCTTCTTAATTAATCTTAAGTCCAGCAATTTTCCATCATTGTAGAGATGCGGGTGCCTACCTGATGTTGATCGTTCTCGACTGATCACAGAGGTTCGATTGCATCGGATAGGTACAACCACTCTATGGCATTAGATGCCTCGGGGTAGAGATAGGGTTGGATCCAATAACTATTAAGTGAGGGTCCCAATGATAGCTTTGTGCCCGTTGGTGTATGGTGGGTCTGACTTAACTAAGAAATATGTCAATAACTGTTAGGTGAGGTCACAGGACTTAGAGACCGAACCAGCTGCATCTTGCTTAGTGAAGCAATGGACAAAGAGTTATCCACTCATTGGTTTGTGTATTACGAATAACTGTTAGGTAAGGTGCACATAAATCAATGGGACTGCAGTGCCCACTAGAAACTGATCACATATAGGTTTCTATTTTTTTTACCTGAGGAGTATGGGAGATCCATAGAAATAGTGGGAGCCCTTGTTTGTTTATTAAAGTCCCAATAACAAATATTTGCAAGTTCAAAATATCTAATTAAAAATTATTTCTCTCTATAATTAACCATATCGAGTTTAAATCTGTCTGAATCCTTGACACCAATAGGTTGATCGAAATCAATTACAAGAACTGGCTCCAGAATTTGAGAATCGTTCTCAGGTTCAAGAAGCTGAGCCATATATTCGATCAGGATGCGCCTATATTGCTAGCTCGTCCATCTCCTGATCCACGAGCCATACTTGAGAAGTGGATGGATGAAGACAATAAGGCGAAGTGCTATATTCTTGCATCTATGTCAATGATCTTCAGTGACAGTATGAAGACATGAGGACTGCCAGAGACATGCTGACTCATCTGCAAGAGTTGTACGATGAGTAGAGTCGCATGGCTCGTTTTAAGATCTCATGAAGATTTTTTAGAGCAAAGATACGTGATGGGCAGTCCATCCATGATCATTGTTAGACAATGATCAAGGATATTGAGGAGCTTCAGAAGCTAGGCATGAACATGGATAAAGAATTGTAACTGGATATGATCCTGCAATCCCTCCCTGATTCGTATGGGCAGTTCATCATGAACTACCATATGAATAAGATTGATAGCTCTTTGTCTGAATTGCTGAACATGTTGGTGACAGCTGAAAGTATCTTGAAAAGTTCAAGGGGTACCATTCTAACTGTGGAGCAGGCTTCCTCCAAGAGAAAGTCTTCTTGGAAGAAGAAGAAGAAGCCTGCAAAGAAGAAAAAGATCGGTAGCAAACCCAAGAAGTAGGCTCCAAAGAAGACCAACGATAAAGAAAAATATTTTTACTGCAATGTCGAAAGTCACTAGAAAAGAAACTGTCCTACATACCTGGCCACTTTAAAGAACAAGAAGATAGACATGCCTTCTGAAGATATATCTGAGTTGCTCGTTATTGAAACTAACCTAACGATTTTCTCTTCTTCTAGTTAGATTCTAGATTCTGGTTCTAGTGCTCACTTGTGCACTTTCATACAGAGTCTAGAAGAAGTTAGAGGGCTAAGAGAAGGCGAGATTACTCTCCAGATCGGCAATGGGACAAGAGTTGCTGCTATAGCCATCGAATTTATCCTTTGTGATTATCGTTAGAAATTAGTTTGCTTTTAAAAGATTGTTATTATGTACCTGGAGCCAGTAGAAACTTAGTTTCTATATCTGTACCGGTATAGGATAATTATAATTTTTATTTTAATAAATACTTTTGTATAATTTATTTTGAAAATAAAATTATTGCACGTGCCTTTTTAATTGATGGACTTTATCATTTGCATGAAAATATTAATATTAATATTAATGAGCAAATTATGAATACCGTAGAGTCTAAAAGACTTAAAGATAGAATTAGCTAAAAGTATCTTTGATACCTAAGGCTAGGCCATATTGGAGATGACAGACTTAACAAATTGGAGAAAGATAGCTTTCTTGGATCATTGACTTTTGAGTCTTATCCAATTTGTGAGTCATGTCTTCAAGAAAAGATAGCTAAGCTATCCTTTATAGGACATGGGGAAAGAGCCAATGAGATATTAGCCCAGGTACATATTGATGTGTGTAGTCCATTCGATGTACAGGCCAGGGGTGGCTATCTTTACTTCATATACTTTACGGATGATTTCTCACGGTATGGTTTTGTGCACCTGATGCATCACAAATCTAATGCTTTTGAAAAGTTCAAAGAATTCAGATGTGAAGTAGAGAAGCAAATCAAAAAATTTATAAATGTTCTTCGATCAGATCGAGGAGAAGAATACCTTAGTGGAGAATTTCGGGCTATCTCAAAGATAACGATATAGTCTCACAATAGACACCTCCAGGGACGTCTCAGCTCAATGGAGTATTTGAAAGGAGAAATCAGTCCCTATTAGATATGGTCTGATCCATGATGAGCTTCACAGATCTTTCGATCTTTTTATGGGGACATACGTTGCTTTCTGCTATTCATCTCTTAAATTAGATTTTCTTTAAATCTGTTCTTGCCACACCATATGAGTTATGACATGGTAAGAAACCATCTCTTGGGTACCTCAAGATTTGGAGATGTCCGGCTCTTGTCAAACGACAACAGGTAAATAAGTTAGAGGTTAGGTCACTTAGGACTCATTTTATAAGGTATCCTAAGAAATCTATGGGATACTATTTTTATCTTCTAGAGGATCACAATGTGATTGTGAGCCGTCATGCCGTCTTCTTGGAAAAGGAGTTTGTCTAAGATAGAGGTAGTGGGAGGAAGATTGAGCTTAAAGAAAAAGTCTGAAAAGCGTCGAGTCTAAGAACCTGAACCCAATAATGAGCCAGTAAATTTAGTACCTCCTCTACCTCGTAGATCAAATAGGATCTCCCATCCTCCGAAAAGATACTTAGGTATACTTACGGAGGATCTAGAGGAAGTGTTCTTTATGGGAGATAGGGATATTAGGAATGATCCCAAAACCTATGATAAGGCGATGTTAGATGTAAACTTCGAAAAATGAATGGAAACAATGAAGTCAGAAATTGACTCCATGCATTCCAATCAAGTATGGTCCTTAGTAGATCCACCTGAAGGTATGATACCTATTAGGTGTAAATGGATCTACAAAAGAAAAATTGGGTCAGATGGTAAAGTAGAGACTTATAAGGCAAGGCCGATGGCAAAAGGTTATAGTCAATGTGAAGGCATTGACTATCAAGAGATTTTTTCGTCAGTGGCTATGCTGAAATTCAATCATACCTTACTTGTGATTACAGTCTATTATGATTATGAGATCTGACAGATGGATGTGAAAACTGCTTTCCTAAATGGATATCTTGAGAAAAATATCTATATGGAGCAGCTTATGGATTTCACATCTAGTGATAGTGATCACAAAGTCTGCAAGCTACAAAAATCCATTTATGGACTTAGGCAAGCATCCCGGAGTTGGAACACTCGCTTTAATGATGTAATCAAATCGTTTGATTTTATCAAAAATGAGGAGGAGCCGTGTGTGTACAAAAAGATCAGTGAGAGCGTTGTCACATTCCTTGTATTATACGTGGATGACATCTTCCTGATTGAAAATGATATTCTCATGCTGACATCGATCAAAGTTTGGTTGTCAAAAGAATTCTCTATGAAAGACCTAGGAGAAGCTTCCTACATCTTGGTATTAAAGTCTATAGGGATAGATCTAAGAGAATGATAGGACTCTCACAGCGAATGTACATAGAGGAGGTACTGAAGCATTTCAGCATGAAAAATTTCAAGAGAGATCTCTTGCCTCTTAGACATGATATTCATCTTTCGAAAAAGATGTGTCCTGACACACTTGAAGAGATCCAATGCATGAACAAGATCCCTTATGCTTCGGCTATAGGGAGTCTCATGTATGTCATGCTGTGTACGCAACCTGATATAGCTCTTGCTATGAGTGTCACGAGCAGATATCAATCGAATCCAGATGAGGAGCACTAGATAGTCGTAAAGAACATTCTTAAGTACTTGAGAAGAACTAAGGATTTGTTCTTGATCTTTGAGGGAGGTTCAGAGCTAAAAGTAAAAGGATACACCGATTCAGACTTTATGTCTGATATCGATGATAGAAGGTCTACGTCGGGGTATATTTTTTTGTGTAATGGAGGATTGACTAGCTGAAAAAGTTTTAAACAATCGATCATTGCAGATTCAACCATGGAAGTCGAGTACATTGCTGCATATGAAATTGCTAAGGAAGCATTCTGGTTTAAAAAATTTATTGCAGAGCTAGATGTGATGTCATCAGATGCCATTGTACTACACTGCGCCAACAACGATGCCATAGCCCTTGCTAAAGAGTCCAAATCTCATCAGAAGTCCAAGCATATTGAATGACGATTCCACATTATATGTGAATATCTTGAAAAGTAGTTCATCGAGGTATAGAGAATCGACTTTGCACAAAATATGACGGATCCACTGACAAAGCCTCTCAGCCAGTAGAAGACCGAAGCTCACCTTGAAAAGATGGGTCTTAGGTTTATGGCCAATTGATTTTAGGTCAAGTTGGAGTTTGTTAGATGTGTGTCCTAGAAAGTCAATTATTGACTGACAGATTTATATTTCTAAGGCTTATATTGAATTTGTAAAATTTTTATTATTAATAAAGGACATTCTTATTTTTGATCATGTTTATGTGTCCATGATTTATCCTAGAAATTAACAAAAATGATTTTGCATATTCTCAAGATGTTGAGAATTTGAGACATACACTATTAGTGATTAATTTTAAATACTCTCGATCAGAGGATCATCATGGAGGATAATGATTGATCCAGTTAGATTGATGTAGGATCATCTCCTTTACAGGCAGATGAGTCTCGAGTCTATAGTATGGTGACATTAGGATGATAATACAGGTGGTTATTAGAGAATAATTTACACTGAGCGTGATCATTACGAAAAATATTTGGATGTCTACTTACTCGTCAGTGGTATTCTCGATGCTATAGTGGTATAACTAGTCTTTTGACCTACGGTGCATTGGCTATTTGCAGTGAGGCTGCTATAGTTTGACTGTATATCTACTTAGTCCCTAGTCATTCAGGTCTTTTCTATGTATGTTGGCTATGATGGGTTCAGGTTCATTGTTAAGAGTAGGATGCACTTAGATGAAATCTATCGATCTTAGTAGAAAAGATATAGTCTTATGTGATTCATGAGACTGAGTTCAGAAAGTCTTTGGTCAAAGCAAGTATGAATTCTGAAAAAAAATTTTATGAGATTCACAAGAGAACTCAAGTCGAGCCAATCTTGCATATGACTGACGATGGAGTTTGATGAGTCATCCATGATCTCCATTAAGTCAGAACTTTCGATCGAAGGACTGAATCAAATGATAACTGTATCTAGAGGTTCATACTTTCATTCTATTCGGTTGTCACTACATACTACTAGGTGTCACTGATGGATTGTGGGACCCACGAGTATTATCTTGATGATCGATGATTCTCGATGGATAGTGTTGGAATTATTTCAATCCATCGAAAAGAGTTTCGATGATATTATGATAAAGATCATAATGTGTTTCACTACCAGATAAAATAGAACCTATGGGGTCACACACAAAAGAGTTTTCTATCTGATCCGATGATTGATCGATGATTATAAATCGTTAAGGGTATAATTATCAATACGATTGATAATTAACCCAATACAAAAGTTGTAAGAGGATTAATTAATAATTTGATTACTAATTAGACTCAATTTGATTGAGAAATAAGTTTTAGATCAAGTCTAATTGAATTGAATTTAGTTTAACTTCAATTGAGTTTGGTTTGATTGAGTTATGAGATGACTCAATTGCTATGGAATCAATTTCTGATTTGATCTGAATTTGGGTTCAATTAAATTTTAATTAGATTAGAATTTAATCTGATTAGAGATCTAATTAGATTAGGTTCAATCAGATCTTTGGGTCTAAACCAAATTATTTTTGGTTTGAGGCTCAATCCAAAACCCTAGAGTCCATTTTGTGAAGGATTCTTCCATGCGCCACCCATTGTCCACACCCCTTCTCTTCTCACACAAATTTTAGATTTGCATGAGATTTTTTATATTTTTCTATCTCTTGATGAATCACTTATTCTCTCATTTGGATAGAGATAAGTTTTGGTTTGAATCTGAAATTTAATTTAAAATTTTGATAGAGTTTGACTCTATCAAACTCTATCAGGAGCCACCTTAAAAGGATCTGTCTTTGGGATGCCTCTAAAGGGCTTTTGAGAGTAGAACAAAATTTGGCCAACCACTAAAGTGAGAGAGGGAGTTTTTGGCATCCTCCCTTCCAAGTTTGAAGAAATATCTCCATTGGTACAAGATGTGGGACTCCGAGGAAGAAAACTATGCTGTTGCTGCCTTTTTTCTACCTCCACTGCTTCTTCGATTGAAGATCGTCTTCTAGATTTGAAGAAGGATCAAACTAATCATTAAAAGGTCTTCTTTGCAAGGGAGCTAGCACCTCGGAGAGATAGATAAGTCTCAGATCAGATCGAATCTCGTGTGGATATTTGTAAAGGTCGGGCGTTTGCGCGGGTCCAGAAACCTATCAAGTTTTTGATCATCGACTGTGGAGCTCTTCCACCTGCGATAAGGTATGAGATCTGATCTCATAAATTAATTTTAGATTTCATATGTCTTAGATCCATGTTAGGAAAGGTTTTAGATCTAATTTAATGCATGATAAAAATAGTTAATCAATTTTATTCTGCTGTAATTTCAAAACAGTTTTAAAATACATACATGTAATCTGTCCTTCCCTTTCTAATAATGGGATCCTAAATATTTCGGATATATATAATACTCTGCTTCAGATCGATATTTATATGAGCTGAAATGAGTCAGATCGGTATATATGAGCTGAGATGAGTCAGGTCAGTATGTATATGAGCGGGGATGAGTTGGATCAGTATATATATGAGCTGATTATAATATTTCATCAGAAGTCAATTCAGGTAACTTAGGTTGGTGTTTAGATGAGCTAGATTAAGTCAGATTAGCATTCAGCCTCTAATTCAGGTCGACATTCAACCTCCAATTCAAGTTGGCTTTATATGAACTCAATCTCAAATTCAAGTCAGCTTTCTTATTAGCACATCCTTTGGTTCAGATCGACTTTGTATGAACTCTGTCTCCAATTCAGATTGGCTTTATATGAACTCAACCTCTGATTCATGTTGGCCTTATATGAACTCAGCCTTCAATTTAGATCGACTTTATATGGACTTAACCTCTGGTTCAGATCGACTTTACATGAACTCAACCTCTAATTCAGATCGACTTTCTATAAACTCAACCTCTGGTTCAGATCAGCTTTATATGAACTCAGTCTCTAATTCAGATCGATTTTATATGAACTCAGCCTCTAATTCATATCGACTTTATATGAACTCAGCCTCTGGTTCAGGTTGACTTTCTTATGAGCTGAGGTGGGATAATCTCACAACACTTGCCTCTCACTTTTGAGTCCTAAAAATTTATTTGGGATAAAAGAAGTAGCCCAAAAAATAAGTTCTCAGCTTGTTCGAGGTCGCAAATTTGGATCATTTGATTTTTCAAATGAACTGCTTGTAACCATGAGTAGATCGGAAGATATCCTCGATCCGGAGATCGATATTTAATAAAACTTTAAAATAACCTCATCCAAAAATCGATAATAGAATTTTAAGATAACTTCGATCTAGAGATCAATAATAAAATTCTAAGATACTTTTGATCTGAAGATCTATATTTGAAAGGATATTAAAATAATTTCGACCCTGAGGTCAGTATTTATATGAGCTGAAAGATAATATTGATCTGTAGATCAGTATTTGAAAGATCTGATCTCTGTTTGTGCCTCTCAGGGCTCTACAAATCTGAAAATTGAATTTGGAGAGATCTTATTTCCATTTATATCCTTTGGAGATCTACCAATTTGGAGATTGGATTTTTGTAGATTAGAAGATAATGTGTAAGAATAAACTCATTGGAGCATTTTTCATTGATAATACATTCGAAGATTTTTAGAATTTCAAGTACAGGCATATCGATATTTTGCAGGATAATCTCAATCCTGAGGTTGATATAACCTCAACTTTGAGGTTGGTATTTTGTAGAGCTGAAAAAATAATCTTGACCGTGAGGTCGGTATTTATATGAGCTAAAATATAACCTTGACCTTGAGGCTAGAATCTGATAGAAATTCAAGATAACCTCGACCGTGAGGTCGGTATTTATATGAGCTGAAATATAACCTCAATCCTGAGGTTGATATTTTTAAGATATCCTCGATTTTGAGATCGATATTTGATAGAATTGAAAGATAATCTCGATCTTTAGGTCGATATTTTATAGAACTAAAGGATAACCTCGATCTTCAGGATCGTATTTGATAGAACTGAATGATAACCTTAACCTTCAGATCGGTGTTTTATGGAACTGAAAGATAATGTCGATCCTTAGATCGATATTTTATAGAACTGAAAGATAACTTTGATCTTTTGATCGATATTTTATAGAATTAAAAAATAACATTGACCCTTTGATCAGTATTTGATAGAACTAAATGATAATCTCGATCTTCAGATCGGTATTTTATAAAACTGAAAGATAATCTCGATCCTCAGGTCGGTATTTTATAGAACTGAAAGATAACCTCGACTTTTAGATCGGTATTTTATAGAATTGAAAGATAGTTTCGACTTTCAGATCAATATTTGATAGAACTGAATGATAATCTCGACCTTCAGATCGATATTTTATAGAACTGAAATATAATCTTGACTTTCAGATCGATATTTTATAGAAATAAAAGATAACCTTGATCTTCATATCGGTATTTGATAGAATTGAATGATAATATCGACCTTCAGATCGGTATTTGATAAAATTAAAAGATAATCTCAACCTTCAAATCGATATTTTATAGAACTAAAAGATAATCTCGACCTTCAGGTTGGTATTTTATAGAACTGAAAGATAATCTCAACCTTCAAATCTGTATTTAATAGAACTGAATGATATCCTCGACCTTCAGATTGATATTTTATAGAACTAAAAGATAACCTCAATCCTTAGATCAGTATTTTATAGAACTGAAAGATAACTTCGACCTTCATCAGATCGATATTTTATAGAATTGAAAAATAACCTCGATCCTTAAATCGATATTTGATAGAACTGAATGATAATCTCGATCTTCATATCGATATTTTAAGTCGATATTTTATAGAACTGAAAGATAACCTCGATCTTCAGATCGATATTTTATAAAACTGAAAGGTAACCTCGACCCTAAGATCAATACTTGATGGAATTGAATGATAACCTCAACCTTCAAATATTTATTTTACAGAACTGAAAGATAACCTCGATCTTTTGGTCGGTATTTTATAGAATTTCAAGATAACTTCAATTTGAGATCGATATTTGATAGAAATTTAAGATAATCTCGATCTTCAGATCGATATTTTATAGAGTTAAAAATAATCTCAAACCGTAGATTGGTATCTGGAAGATCTTATCTCCATTTGTGTCTCTCGAAACTCTACCAATCTGAAGATTGAATTTGAGGAGACCTTATTTCCATTTTGGCTCTTTGGGGCTTTACTAATCTGAAGATTGGATTTTGAGGAGATCTTATCTTCATTTGGACCTCTCGGGGCTCTACCGATCCGCAGATTAAATTTTGAGAAGATCTTATCTCCATTTGTACCCCTTGAAGCTCTACCAATTTGGAGATTAGATTTTGAGATGATCTAATCTGGAGATTAGGTGTCTCACCTTCTGATGAGCCTCTATTGAGCCTTTATGTTGGGGTTGGCTTTTTCATGAGCTAGACTTCCTAATGAGCCACTATTGATCTTTCTGTTGAGGTCGGCTTTTTCATTAGCTCAACCTTTACCCTTCCAATGAGGTCGGCTTTTTGATGAGCTTAGATTTACTCAGTCTTCAGTTGAAGTCAGCCTTTTGATGAAGTCAGATATCAAGCTTCAGTTGAGGTCGATCTTTTGATGAGGTCAGATATCAGGTTGTCTTTATCTTAACTTAGTCTTCACCTTATTTTTAAGCTTGACATTCATCATGGTTTTGTTTATTTTTATTTTGACTCATGTGTTCAAGAACCTGTTATCTTGCAAAAAAGAAATAGAATAGTAGATGGAGCTTGAGAGTTTATTACTATGGAGATTATAAGTTCTGCTTGAGAGCTTCTGAGTTATGTTTGACTCCTTCCTATTCTTTGCCTCAGCTTGGGTTTAAGCTTTACCTCAATTCAGACTTGTTTTTGCCTTATGTTGGGCTAATTTTAGGTTCAGCCATGATTTTGATTTCGGCCTGGCTCTATTTTTCTCCTTTAATCATGCAAGAAGGAAAAGAGAAAGAATAGCAAATGGAGGCTTAAGAGTTTTTTACCAGGAGTTCTTGTTTGAGAACTTGTGAGTTCTACTTGACTACTTGTTATTTAGTTCAGGCTTGATCTGTGCTTTGGATCACTTTAATTTTGACTGAAAATCAGGCTCTCCCCTCTTTTTTTTTCTCTTCTTTTTTTTTTGAATCAATTTTGGCCTGGGCTTTGGGGACACCCACGGTTGTCTTTGGCATTGTCCGAGGTTGCATACATGCGGAGACTTCGAGCGGAGGGTGGACCGCATGCGTATGTTATTACAAAAATTCATCAATTCATGAAGTAAATCTTTTGTTTGGCCCCATTGCAGGTTCTGGATGGCACTCTCCTATTCCTTCATTGACTATTGCATATGGGGCTGGAATGACGTTCCACGATTGTGTGAAAGGTCTCGATCTAGTGGGTTTGACGTCGGAAGGTGCATAGGAATGTGATAGACTTCGGTCCAGCATGGTTTGATGCCAGGAGGTGCAAGGGAGTTTGGGAAATTACTGGTCCAGCATGGTTTGACGTGGGAGGTGCACGATAGCTCGATATTGCATCGGTCTGACGGTGCTTGATGTCGGAGGAGCACAGCAGCTCGAAAGAGCACCGACCTGGCGATGTTTGATGCGAGAGGGCAACCAATCCGATCAGAGTCCAGCGTGGTTTGATGCTGGGAGGTGCAAAGGAGTTTGGGAAATTACTGGTCCAGCACGGTTTGACATGGGAGGTGCACGACAGCTCAATATTGCATCGGTCTGACGGTGCTTGATGTCGGAGGAGCACAGCAACTCGGAAGAGCACCAATCTGGCGATGTTTGATGCCAAAGGGCAACCGATCCGATCGAATTCGACATTGGAAATGCCCACAAATGCAGGAAGGAGAGCGGAGATAGTGGGACCGTCGATCGAAAATGCACATGACGTAGGAAGGGAAGCCGAAGATCACCAAGGGCTGCCAATCCAACAGAGCCCATTGATAGGATGTAGGATTGGAGGTCGATTTGCTAGTGCTGGGCCTCGGGTGGAGCATCGGAGTGCAAGAAAGGAAGTGGTGACCACCACGGTTGCCGATCTGGTGGAGCCTGGTGCTGAAAACCTACACGAGCATGCGGATGGTCTCGGACGGAGAGAGGTCGCCGATCTGGTGGTGTTTTAGCATCGAGAGCTACACGAGAGCATGGGAGACATCGAGGAAGGCTGGTTCGCCATTCATGGCTCCAGGAGGGATCGATGAGGGTCGATCGGCCGTTCTTGGCTCCAGGAGGCACACGGGAGTGCCGAAGACATCTATCCGATGGGGTGTGCAGATGACCTTGGGTGGAGGGAACTGACCCTCCTTTGCCTTCTTTCCTCTCTTTCTTTTTCTTTGTCTCTTCCTCTTTTTTTCTTTGTTGTTATCACCTGTAAGGTGATTTCGACCATGTCCGAGGCCAAGTGCAAGGATTTTTCCTCTCTTTCCTTTCAAGGGTATGTTGTCTTAAAATCTCAAATCGGATGTTGAGTTTCCTCAAACAGATATCTCATTTGGACAAACTTTCTTGTTCTTATTTTGATTTTTTCTTCGGCTCGTGTGCTCAAGAACCTGTGATCTGCAAGAAAAGATTAAAATAGTAGATAGAGCTTGAGAATTTATTACCAGAGAGGTTATGAGTTTTGTTTAAGAGTCTTGAAAAATGGGATGGTCAGAAAGGACATTTTCACCCCTCATAATGTTCTCGAGCATCGAGCCTGGCCCTTTGATTTTCTGAATTAGTGAGTGTTATCACTTCACAAGACATGGGAGTCGTCCCCATTAATGTCATGAGTTGACAGCTTAAGGTTTTGAGGATGGTGTAGTAAAGTGATAAGACTAGATAAGACTAGATAAAAGGATCTGAGCTCATGTGGATAAGAATTAAGAAATTAAAAAAAATTTTACTGAAGGTTTATTGTTAGTGCACTGCTTTTTCAAAAAATAACTATCATCTGCCCCTCAATCTCCATTCAAATAGAGGTGAGACGACTTCCAGCACATCTCCAGAAGAAGATGATCAAGGTATAGAGTTGCTTTGTGCTCTCTGATTCACTATTTTTTCACAAAATTTTTAGGTCACCCTCCTTCTAGCACCAAGCTATTGCTGCGAGGCTCAAAATCTCAGACGGAGAGATTGGATGAAGTCATGCTGGAGAAGTAGTGGCAATCCAATCCAAGTCTTCTTCGAAGAATCCTGTAAAATAAGTCAAAAATTGATGGAGATCTTCCGATCTTTGACCCTCCGATGCTTAAGTCAGTTTTGAAGCGAAAATTTAGTGCAGGGGCAAAATGATAATTTTAAAATTTTTTCAAAATTACTATTTTACAGTAAAATTATTAATTAATCTCATTAATTAATACTAATTAACCCTACACTAGGATCTAAATATGATACAACAGCATGCATTTAATTTGAAATTCAAATTTGAAACAGTAAACTTTTTACTGTACTGTGTTTGGAACACATCACCTTTTGCGGGTAGTCGATCACCGCAATCTGATCACCGTCGGGGAGCTCTGATCGTCATGTCTAGTAATTGATTTTGCCCTAGAACCTAATCAGTAGGCTTTGGCCTCCACTGAAAAAATCTGGTTAGGTCCAACCATTAACATGACTTAATTTGGTGAATCAGACCAATAAATGATCAGACCTGACTTTGGCCGGCCAACCTAACCACCATCAGAAAGACTCAACCAAATTATCATATTATGAATGATAATTTCATTAGCCAATGAGCACTAGGCCTTTGGGCCTCCAATGATCATTGAACTAATGACTCATTATCACTCACTTAATGGGAGGCATTGACTTAGTTATCATTATAACTTAATCATTTTAGGGACCTAATAATTTTTGAGAATTTTATTAAAGGATAGTAGAAAAAAAATCATCCAGCCAATTTCAATCCTCCCACTGACTTCACCAAGTCAGATTAAAAAAGATTTAATTAAAGCTGGCATTAGGAGTACCTAAATCAGTCACACTGATTTACTTAATGACATGGGTGAGCTCTAATCACCAAATGATCTAATCAAAATCTAACTTACCAGATTGGTCAGGTAAGTGAGATCAGTGGTGGGGATTTGCCATTAACTCGTCAATGATCGAATCAATGCGAGTAGCTCCCGCTTAAGAACCACTGGTCAAAACTGCCGAACTTACCTTAGACACCAACCGGTTCATTAGTTTTAATTTTGATCAACTTAGTAAATAGGGCTCTACCGCGTAGCCATGAATTAAATTCATCTTGGTCTAGTTAAAGACATGGACCCATTCAACTACAACTATTGAAGTTGAGTCTAGAGTATCCTTGACCTAATCTAATTCAACTTTTGATTAGATTTGACCAATTACTCCATTTAGTCCATTTTTAAGCTAACCTTAGGTCACCCAATTATGGACCTAATTCATCTAACCCATTGACCCATAAGTTTATGCAATTGTCTTAGGTTTTAATTCATAATTCTAGACCTACTAGACAATACTTAATTTTTTTAATTAAATACTTGGGCTGATGGGTCAGGATTTGGTATTTCAAAAATAATTTTCAAATTTTGAAAGATTTTATTTTCTGTTCACCAAATGTATTGACTCATTTCACAAACGGGTCAGCACAATTCATAAACAGCAATCCTATTGCTCATTTCATAACAGAAAATAACTCAAAATAAATCATGAATTTTTTTTTAGATCTAATCCAACACATTCATGATAAATTTTATAATTAAGTCCTTTCGCTGCTTTATCAGTATGGGATATAATTGCATCGGCACCCCTACCGCCATAGGAGACCCCATCGAATGGGAAGAGAGGGCCTTTAGACCCTACTTTTCTCCTATGACCGGATGGCCATAGCAACCAACCCAATTAGATTACTTGCTACTTGGATCAAGTATATCTAAATATACCAATTTCAAAATTTAAATTTTGAATTTCAAGTTTCAAATTTTAAATTTCAAATTTCAAATTTCAAATTTGAGATTTCAACCAAATTTTAAATTTTGAATTTTCAATCTTTGAATTTTAAATTTTTAAATTTTGAATTTCAAATTTCAAATTTAAAATTTAAATAAATTTCAAATTTCAAAATTCAAATTTCAAATTTTGAATTTCAAATTTGAAACTTCTAACAAATTTCAAATTTTAAATTTTGAATTTAAATTTAGAATTTTGAATTTCAAATTTAAACTTATAGATTACACCTTAATCTACCATGCATATGTATATCATATTCTAGAACCATGCTCTGATACCATTTGAAGCGAAAATTCAGTGCAGGGATAAAATGATAATTTTAAAATTTTTTCAAAATTATTATTTTACAGTAAAATTATTAATTAATCTCATTAATTAATACTAATTAACCCTACACTAGGATCTAAATATGATACAACAGCATGTATTTAAATTTGAAATTCAAATTTGAAACAGTAAACTTTTTACTGTACTGTGTTCAGAACACATCATCTTTTGCGGGTAGTCGATCACTGCAATCTGATCACCGTCGGGGAGCTCTGATCATCACGTCGCAGCCACACTAGTGTCTGGCCTCTGTGGATCATCCACACGAAGCTTCCATCTGATCGACTCCTCACGAATGCTAGTTCGTGATTTCACCCTTTTGATGGCTGATGTTGATCGAACTCCTTCGATCGATGTGTGTCGACTCTTCGAACGCTCTGGATCATCTGCATGATTGGTTGAGAGGCTGATGGATCTCTCCTAAAATTTGGTGGACTTACGACACTCGTGGCACACCAATCTCACTTTCCAAACCCTAGGTAGAAACCCTAAGGTACACACTAAAAACCTTGCGTCCACTTCTCTCTCCTTTTTCTCTCCTCTCGATAAATTTTGAACACTTCAAAATTTTTTCAGAACCTCCCCACGCCCCTTATCTCTTCTTTCTTTTATTTCCCATGCCCCCTCCCTTTCTCATTTTATAAAACATCGCAAGAGATGTTGAAAGCGTGTGAGTGGATCAGAAGAGGTGGTTGCTCACTTAAATTTAAATCAAATTTGAATTCAAGTGTCAACCAATCTTATCCTCATCCATTTGTGCGAGAAAGAAGAGATGGCATGGTTTTTTTTTTTCTTTTTTATGCATGGAGACTTTCACGAGAAACCATTTCTCGTGTGGAATATGGGGCGCACAAAAGAGGATAAGCTGGCGCATGGTTATTTGATTATCCATTCAAATTCAAAACCCCTTTGAATTTAGATAAGTAACAAACCAAGTTAATCTAAATAATTGACACACAGAAACATGGGCGTGAGAGAGCTTTGCATGGGAGAAAATTCACGAGAAAATTTCTTCTCATGAATTCAAATGGGCACAAGGAAGTTGGGTGGCGCTGGGAATTTAAAACAAGGTGGTTTGATTCAAATTGAGCCAACCTAATAAAATAGGTTAATCACAATTAGACCAGATTAAATCTAACACAATTAGCCTTAATTAGGCTCAATAAAATCCTAATCAAATCAGGAATTAACTAAGCCTAACTCCTGATCAAATCAGGGACTAAACTACCTTAGCGATTAGATCAACACTTAACCTAATCGGATCAATCCAAACTGAATCTAATTTAATTGGACTTGATCTAAAAATAATTACTCAATTAAATTGAGTTAATTAGCGATCAAATCACTAATTAAACCTCTCATAAATATTGAGTCCAAATCCGATGGGCAATTAGGCATCAGAGACCATCGATATGAAATCCTAATCAAAGAGTTCAAATTTCAAATTCAAAATTTGAAATTCAAAATTTTGACCCCGGTATCCAAAATATGTGGAACTCATGATCAGAGAATCCTAATTCTCAATCATAGAGTTCCAGACACATAAGACTGATAATCAGCCATCAGATCAGAAAGGAACCTCTAATGTGTGTGACCCCGCAGGTTCGAACCTAAGCCGGTAGCACAGGAACCAATTCCTGTACTAATCGAAGTGACCATCTAGTAATGGTACCCGACGATCGGATAGGTCGAATAGTCGCAATCGCAACATTCAGAACCTACGTGAATATGGTTACCGTATAATTCATCCCTTTTGACCCCTGTGTTTAGGACGACTCAGAGTTAAACTGTCAACCCTGATGAGATCATCCGAATCGTGCTCAACTCAATTAGTCCTGTGACTTCTCACTAGGACTACTTTGGCCAAAGTTTTGCTAAATTGAAACACGACTGTACACAGCTCCTAAACTGGAGTGGTCAATCCCATCTTGACACACGCACCGACAAGTCAAGTACTTGACTACACCCAGCAGCCTTCCGTCACTGAATTAAAAATTCAGGTAGTCCAGTACCTAAGTGCAGTGAGTTACTTGCAAGTCACCGTGGCGGTCTCAGATCGGAGGGACATTTATACCCATATCCCATCGGAGCAAATCTTGACAGCAGAAATAGCTCCGGAGTCGATCACGTTCAGTGCAGATGTACCATTATATCTCACCTGTATGCCATACTAGTGTCTCCACACTCCTTGGTTATGAGGACAACCAATCCATATGGCATACAATGACCTATGCTCGATAAACATTGTTGTCCTTGGTAACAACGTATCATTTGGTCGCGAACAGGTTTAAGGACTAAGCGACAAATCCTCCTTTGTCGAGTCTAAATAGTCCTAAGGACTTCACCACAACACAGGAGTTCATTAGAAGATGAAATATTTGTGATAAAAAAATGTCAAAATAACTTTTATTTATTTATAATTCATGTACTAATACAAAAGGAGCACAACCGTCAACAGGCTGACGATTGGCTTTGGGACACTATTCCCAACAAGTTTGAGCTTTGAGAACAGGAGATAAAAAAAGTAGAATAGAGAGTAAGAGGATTTATGTGGAACTAGAGGGTTTGTGACTTTGTGGGAGCTAGAGTCCTAGCAGCAGAGTATTCCTCTAGTTTGAGCTTGCGACTTGGGCGTCAGAACTTATCTGGAGGATCCCTTGGCCCTCTATTTATAGAGGGACTGATAAAGCCATTAGAATAGTTTGTTAGGCCATTAGAGGTCAGCTATAGAGTTTGTTAGGTCATTGGAGGCCAACTGTAAGTGAGCTAGAGTATAGCTGTATGTATTAGCTGGAAATGAGATCATACTTAGCTGTATGTGTTAGTTAAGGATGAGTTATAGCATAGCTATATATGAGATCGTGGTCAGTTGTAGCTTCGTAGTAGAGATCATGACGGACTTTAACAGGATGACTGTGGCCGTCGATGTAATAGTTCATCTTGATAAAATATCGGGATGAAATCAAGTATCATATGGGATCCTGAACGTCTCGGATATATGTAATACTCTGCTTCAGGTTGGTATTCATATGAACTCAAATGAGTCAGATCGATATTTATATGAGCTGAGATGAGTCAGGTCGGTATATATATGAGTTAAAATAAGTCAAGTCGGTATATATATGAGCTGATCATAATATTTCACTAGAAGTCAATTAAGGTAGCTTAGGTTAGCATTTAGATGAGCTAAATTGAGCTAGGTCAGCATTCAGCCTCCAATTCAGATCGGCATTCAGCCTCCAATCAGATCGGCTTTATATGAATTCTGTCTCCAATTCAGATCGGCTTTCTTATGAGCAGAGCCTCTGATTCAGGTCGGCTTTATATGAACTCAACCTCCAATTTAGATCGACTTTATATGAACTCAGCCTCTAGTTTAGGTCGGCTTTATATAAACTCAGCCATCAATTCAGATCGGCTTTATATGAACTCAGTTTCTGGTTCAGATCGACTTTATATGAACTCTGCCTCAAAGTTAGATCGGCTTTATATGAACTCAGTCTCTAATTCAGATCGACTTTATATAAACTTAGTCTCTAATTCAGATCGATTTTCTTATGAGTTGAGGTGGAATAACTCCCACAACAGGATTGGATCGAGGTTCCTTATGTGTCGGCTCCAACCAAGACAAGATTTTTTTATCCAAATCACTAACTAATATATTTTTTAAAAAAATAAAATTCTATGGTTTGCTGTGAAGCTTGAGGTGTTGCAAGATGAGCATCAAAAAGATTATATTAGGAGGATGGCAGTATCTGGAAGGAGGGATTGTAAAGCTTACGAAGATATTGGAAGGATATCGTAGCAGAAACATATTGAGTCCTCTAAAGTTATGCAATTTTATAAATATATTGTCTTCCCTTAAAAAATATATTTTTTTTTTGTTTGAACTTTTTGATTAAGAAGTGCAATTGATCTTGTAAAACATATGGCACCTCCAATTGTGTCTAAATGCTGTGCTTATAAAGACATAAACCCTAATATGAAGTATATTTTAGATTCAAGATGCCATTGACCTATCTCAGTGTTAGTAATATTAAAATTTTTTTGGTAGAAAGTTAGTAATATTAAATTTAATATTTATTCATATGCTTAATACGACATGTGATGCAAGGTGAAGGGTGCACATGTGGTTCTTTAATTTTCCAAGATATCTTTTAGTTTATTCATTGCATTTTATGGTCACAGATAAAATCAACATGGCAGATTGCTAGGTTTTATACTTGCCATATTTGATAATCTCAATTTGCTTTCATTCCCTCTTTCTTATCTGTGTAACTCAAAATATAGGTTTAGTAGATGTGTTGAAAGGAAAACATAGGAAGAAAATTAATTTAAAGACACACAGATTAATAATTATTTGTAGAGGTGCAGTTTGGAACAGATGTTTGCCGTGGAGGCATGGCTGAGGTGAGTAATAGGGCTGGTTTGGCTTCTAGGCAAATTTGAGAAGGTGCAGAAGGACAAGTGGCTCCTTGTCCTTGAGTGTGAGGTAGCTGCCGGATTTTACGATAGGTGTCTCTTCACAAGTTCGGCAATAGCTAATTGCCACCATTAAGTGATTGTTTGGTATTCATTTATTTATTGAGAATTGGGCATTTAACTTCTACTGGATATACGTGGTTGCGCTAAAGGCTTTGGATGGAACCGACGTTGGATTACTTTATGGCTTAGTAAAATCATGGGTACTAGATTTGCTCAGTGGAATTAAAAGATTTGGAAACTGGAGATGGAATGGCAAGTGTTTGGTTACTCGGGACTAAATTTGGACTAAAATATTGGTAGACTTCTCTCCTCCCTTTTCTCATAAAAAGAGAAAAAAAATTAAGATGGTCTCAAATATGTAGGAGAGTGGAAATGGGATGGTAGGTTATTTGGTAGTTACATACAATTTTTTTAAAAGTACAATTGACAAAAATTTTGCAAAACTTATTTATTATTTTTAAAAGAGAGAAATCAACTCTCATGCATCTCGTTCTCTCTAAGAAGCAATCCTACACGGGCACCATATAAGAGGGTTAGGGGTCTCTCATAAGTTAGTTCAAAAATACGATCTAGAGTACTCCACAATAAATGCAGCTATCCAATCAACTATCATATTCGTCTCTCAGAAAATATATCTAATGATGATGTCTATACAGTCTGACAGCATAGCCACAATGTCCTACAAAAGAGGATGACTGATATCCCCCCGCATACACCTCTAAACTCAGGTCACCACAATGGCCGAATCACCTTCAATGAATGGATGATCGGCATAAAAGGTTCGACGTGCATGAGCGATCCTAGCCCATATAGCCTGAAGCTCTACGATAGGAGTAGATGGGTCAAAAAAATGGCAACCTCCCACCGCTATTAGTCTGGAGGCATAGTTATGGCTCACAAAACAAGCTCGACCACTTCTATCTTTGATATTGCCATCAAAATTATCCTAAAGGAATCTCAGAGGAGGGGCCTCCCAGATGATGGATATCTCATAGGCCACTATATGAGCCGGTTGGGAGTCTCAGATCTCTGAAGATCTCTTGATCACATCAATCATCTCAACAGCTAAAGTTGGAGCTCACTCTAGTATAAATCTCATCGAGCACCTCTTGGCCTCAAATACCAAACTATTTCTGGATAGCCAAATCTATTGAACAATATAAGCAGTATGAATGCCAATCGGCCTTAGTGCTCCAGCACCGATGCTCCATCTTAGTAGCTCTAGGAACTCCCAATCTGAGGTCTCCTCCTAAGAGGGGAAGCTATACACGCCCGCCAAGTACCACACCTATGCCGCTCTCAGACATAGGAAAAGAACATGCTCAATGGTTCTTCCTCCCTACTGTAAATTGGGCAGATAGATTGAATATCCATGCTCTCGTCCTCAGGATAGATCTGGTCGGAAGCCGCCTCCAAGCAACTTTTCAAAAAAAAGACTCACCCATAGGTGCAATCCAATTCTTTTAGATCCACCCAATATCCATCTACCTCGATGGCTCTCTCTAAAACTGGTGATAGAGGTATGTTGTAACTGCTCTTGGCAAACATGAAGACCTCCAAACTCCGACATCTTGAGTACTATGGGACAAAATTGCTAAGGACTACATATGCTTTATTAAGGTCTCCCTGAACAGCTGGGTCACAACCTCTGAAGCCTAGCCCCCACCATCCTGGGCAAGCAGGTCGCACACTCTCATAAAGTCTCCAACCTTTATACTAATAAAGATTGGCTAGCAGCTCGATGGCATCTTAGCCATCCACAATCTAGTAGGACATTCACAGATTGACCATCCCCTACAAGCCACATTATCTATGAAATGACCTTGGGGGCCTGCATGCAAATCTCCTTCCATAGGAAGGAGCACCTTTGATTTGTCTAGATTTCCACTTCAGCATCCCATGAACCATACTTGGCCCTCATCACCGAGCTCCACTAGCTATCGGGGTCAAGCAGGAAATGGACAAAATGCTGAGTAATAAGAGCCTCTTGCCTATCGATCAGTGATTAGATCTCCAAACTGCTATTCGCTAGTGGTTGACACACAACATCCCAGGCTAGCAAGTATACATTGCCACCTCCAGGCTTTGGGCCCTGCAAAAATCTTTGAAAATACTGCTTGATCTTCACCACTTGGGTTTTTGGGAGAATAGTATTAAATAAGAAATAAACAGGTATAACACTCAGAACTAACCTCATCAGGATAAGCCTACTCATCATGGAAAGAGCTCTAGCCTACCATCCCTCCAATCGCTCCTGAATCGACTGCTCCACCCCTACGCACTCATTCCTTCGAAGCCAACAACTTGCCATAGGAATCTCTAAGTAGAGAAAAATCTTGCTATGCTCTGCAATTCTAAGAACACCTATGATGACATGCTGAAGCTGGATCGGTGTCTTTGGACTGAAATGAACTGCCGATTTGTGGAGGTTCACTTTTTGGCCTGAGGATAGCTAGTACTCCTCCAGGACCTCCTAGAGTTAGTAGTATTCCAGACTAAGGCTCGACCCACCAATAAACAATCATCTGTAAAAAGCAAGTGCAAGATCGGCTGGGCCCCTAGAGCTGATGGGTAAGGGTCCAAATCTGATCCCTGGGATGCAGCACATAGAGCTTGCGAATGAGCATTAGTACAAAGAATGAAGAGGTATGGGGATAATGGACAACCTTGCTATAGCATAGCCTATTGAACACTTCAAAGGTATCCCATTGATCAAAATGGCAAACACAGGATTGTAGATATACGTCATAATCTAACCAATCAAGTGCGGATGGAAACTAAACTCCTCCAAGGCTTGCTCCAAAAATGGTCATTATGTGATCGTATGCTCACTCCATGTCCAACTTAATTATCATGAGGCTACGGCAAGAAAAAGCTCGATGGAGATCATGCATAAACTCTTAGGCAATAAGGACATTATCCAAGATACTCTGGTCACCAACAAATGCCCTTACTTAGGGCAAATCAACCATGGGAGAATCGGCTTCATTCTGCTGACCATCAGTTTGGCACAAATCTTGTATAGGATTGTGCATAGATTGATGGATCTGAAGTATCCCGACTCTGATGCATCTTGTCTCTTCGATAAAAGGACACTGAAAGTTTGCTTCCAATCTATCGGCATATGATCTATAGCAAAGAACTCCTGCAAAATAGCCACCACCTCTGACGGGATAATAGGCCAATATCGTCTGAGGAGAAGCAAAGATAAGCCATCAGGCTTGGGGACTTTATTCTCCGCCATCAACTATAGCGCTCCACATACCTCATCTGCTGTCATCATGCCAATAAGCACCCTATTCTCCTACTCCAAAACTACCTTGTTTGGGGCAATGATGCAGCTAGTGAGGTTATAACCGAGGCATGGCAATGCTCCTTCAACACCATCACTAGTTACATCTTCCCATGACCAGCATAGGGAGTTGATCCTAATACCTATCACATCCAGCTTTAGCCATTACTATAATATTACCTTTCATATTTCATTTATCAATATTTTTCTTTTATCTATGTGATTTCGTCTCCATATGTATTTGAATTATCAACTTTACCGAACCATATCAATAGTATAGTAAATTTTGATCTTTTTTTTTTCTTTTCTTTTCTAACTCTAGCTAAGAAAGTGCATGAGAAGAGAAATAGGATCAAAATAATTTTTAAAAAAAAATAGTAATTACTATTCATCCCTAGGAAAAAATATTAAGAAGATTTTTTTATTATTATGATATATTTATAGTCATTTTTTATATCACTTAATTAGAGCCCGCAACGTATTATATAGGTTACTTGCTAAAGTAGTAAAATGAAGTACATTGTGAGGCTCCAATAGATGCTACAGCAGTGGCAGTTACAGGCAGCATTGGTGGACATACCGATGGGGTACATAGTGATGAGTATGTTGAACAAATCTTGACGATTCACAATATAAGCAGTGTATATCCACCATCCCACCTCTCCTCTTCCTCATTGCCATCCCTTTTTATTAGTCTCAAGGACTTCGAAAATATCCCACTGATATCCACCTTTTGCTTGTGCTACAACTGCCATACCGACCATAAAGTAGTAGATGGCATACTACCTAGAATAATTTACCCTTTAGAATGGAGGAGGGGATAAGGATTATAGATATTTTAAGAATAAAATACAAAAATATTTTATCAGTTGATGGAAAAATAATTTTATCCATTTTATGAATAAAAGTTATCTATAAAAAAATAATTTATAATATAGATAAATATAAAAATATAAAAAAAATTGTTTCAAAAAAACAATTAGCCAATCTGTTCATTATATTCATCTTTTGGAATGGAAAGGGGATTAGAGTCAGAAATATCAGAAGAATAAAATTTAAAAAAAATTATCTTATCCAATTGATTGAAAAATAATTTACTCATCTTAAATCTTTTCATCTATTTTATGGATAAAAACTATTTAAAAAAAATTAATTTAGTAATATAAAAAAGTATAAGTATATGGAAAAGTTGGTCAATTAACAAGTTGGCCAATCTATTCAAGGAATGCTTGATTCACGACCAAAATCAAAATCAGAATAAAATTAAAATAATTTAAAATTAAAATATTCAAATTTTTTAAAATATTTAAATTATAATTTAAATTAAAAATTTAAATTTAAAAAAATAATAAAAATTAAATTTTATATAAATTAAATTATTTATATCCTACTCTGAAATCAAAATCAGAATGCTCGATTTCAGGCCCTACTCTCCCAATCAAGCACTCTCTCGTAGTATTTATCCAACAAAGAATGTGGGGATCTAGATTTAATGCTAAAATAATGGCGACGATTGCAAGGGCCATCCTCGCCTCCTCCTCCTGGCAGTTGCAGAACTTTATAATGTCTCCCCAGACAACCCTGCGCTCTACGACACGTGTCATTTAATGTACACTTCTTTGGGGCAAGTGTCTGGGGTTGAGGATGCTACCAAAATATCCTTGTTCCCCAAACCAATAATGAACCAACCAAATCACCTGTCTAACCTCATCCTTCTCCCTTCAAAACTTCCATGGACACAGACAATTTCATCGGACGGTCAAAATTAAATATTCTTCGGACCGTTGAAGGGGATTATGGTCAATTTACAGATTTTTGTGGGCAGCGGGTGCCTTGGACTTTTAGTTGTTTTGCAAGACGATAGGAGTTTCTTGGAAATTGGGTCAGTTCTGCGGTTTCCCAAAACGATAAGTGCGATTTATGCAGCGATCGGAAGCGCGGAGATCCTCCGCCTGGATGGGAACGTGGAGCTCTTTTTCAGAATAATAAAAAAAAAAAAAAATTAATTATCAAAATAATTTAAAATTTATTTTTTTATCAAACTAATGTAAAAAAAAAAAAAAACTTCATTTTGAATGACGTTTTTTTCCCCTTCCACGTCACCCTTCTTTCCACGGCATCGTCCCAAAAAAAAAAAGAAATCGCCTTAAAAACATCATTTTGAACGACGTTTTTAGAAACGCCATTCAAAATGGCATTTTCAATTTTTTTCACAAAAAAAGAAAGAAAAAAATCGAAAAAGAATGGAATTTTTTTTTAATTTTAAACTAATAAATAAATTAAAATTTTAATTTTGATTGAAATTTAAAATATAAAGATTTGAATTTATAATTCAAATAAAAAAAATAATTTTAAATTTTTTTTTCAAAATTTTTTAAAAAATGTCTAAAAAAATTTTAAGAAATTTAAAAATAAAAAATATCATAGAAAATGAAAAAAAGAGAAAGAAATATGAAAGAAATAAAAATTTTAAATTTAATTGAAAAACATCATTTCAAATGCTTGTCAAAAAATATAAAAAATAAATTTAAAAAATAAAATGTACCATTAAAAAATAAAAATTTTAAAAAAATCAAAAAAATAAGAATTTTAATTTAAATTTTTTAAAAAAATTAAAATTTAAAGATTAATTGAAATAAAAAAATTTATAAATTGAACTTTAAAAAAAATAATTTTTTTTTAAATTATTGTAAAAAAATTATCACAAGAAAAAAAATATTATAAAAAAATAAAAAAATACCCTAAAAAAGAAAGAAAGGAAAAAAATAGAATTGAAAAAAAAATTTAAATTTTTATAAAATTTTAAATTTTAAATTTTAAATTAAAAAAAAAATTCATTCTTTCTCGATTTTTTTCTTTCTTTTTTGGTGGGAAAAATTGAAAACGCCATTTTGAATGGCGTTTCTAAAAACAAATGACATTTTTAATTTTTTCCACCAAAAAAAAAGAAAAAAATTGAAAAAGAATGAAATTTTTTTTAAATTTTAAATTAATAAATAAATTAAAATTTTAATTATGATTGAAATTTAAAATATAAAGATTTGAATTTATAATTCAAATAAAACAAATAATTTTAGGTTTTTTTTCAATTTTATTTTAAAAAATGTCTAAAAAAATCTTAAGAAATTTAAAAATAAAAAATATCATAGAAAATGAAAAAAAAGAGAAAGAAATATGAAAGAAATAAAAATTTTAAATTTAATTGAAAAAATCATTTCAAATGCTTGTCAAAAAATTTAAAAAATAAATTTAAAAAATAAAATGTACCATTAAAAAATAAAAATTTTTAAAAAATCAAAAAAATAAGAATTATAATTTAAATTTTTTAAAAAAATAAAATTTTAAAGATTAATTGAAATAAAAAAATTTGTAAATTGAACTTTAAAAAAAATAATTTTTTTTTAAACTATTGTAAAAAAATTATCTCAAGAAAAGAAAAAAATATTATAAAAAAATAAAAAATACCCTAAAAAAGAAAGAAAAGAAAAAAAATTTAAAATTTAAAATTTAAAATATTGTAAAAATTTAAAATTTTATTTTTTTTTCAATTCTATTTTTTTCCTTTCTTTCTTTTTTAGGGTATTTTTTATTTTTTTATAATATTTTTTTCTTTTCTTGAGATAATTTTTTTACAATAATTTAAAAAAAATATTTTTTTTAAAGTTCAATTTACAATTTTTTTTATTTCAATTAATCTTTAAAATTTAATTTTTTTAAAAAATTTAAATTATAATTCTTATTTTTTTAATTTTTTAAAATTTTTATTTTTTAATGGTACATTTTATTTTTTAAATTTATTTTTTAAATTTTTTGACAAGCATTTGAAATGATGTTTTTCAATTAAATTTAAAATTTTTATTTCTTTCATATTTCTTTCTCTTTTTTTATTTTCTATGATATTTTTTATTTTTAAATTTCTTAAGATTTTTTTAGACATTTTTTAAAAAAAAATTGAAAAAAAAATTTGAAATTATTTTTTTTATTTGAATTACAAATTCAAATCTTTATATTTTAAATTTCAATCAAAATTAAAATTTTAATTTATTTATTAGTTTAAAATTAAAAAAAAAAAATTCATTCTTTTCTGATTTTTTTCTTTCTTTTTTGGTGGGAAAAATTGAAAACGTCATTTTGAATGGTGTTTTTAAAAACGCCATTCAAAATGGCGTTTTTAAGGCGTTTCCTTTTTTTTTTTTGGGACGATGCCATCGTGGAAAGAAGGGTGACGTGGAAGGGGGGAAAAACATCATTCAAAATGGTGTTTTCCCCTTTTGCATTAGTTTGGTAAAAAAAGTTAAGTTTTGAATTATTTTGATAATTAATTTTTTTTTATATTATTCTGGAAAAGAGCTCGGGAATGTGTGGAGTCCTTTTTCTGATTAATATAATTTTTTTTATTTATTTAAATAATTTAATTTTTAATTTATTTATTAAATTGATATAAAATCGATAAAATATTATTTTGAATGGTATTTTATCATCATCACATCACTCCTTATTTTTCATATAGATCACATTAAAAAAAAATAAAAAATAAAAAATATCAAATAATATGACGTTTTTAAAAACGTCATTCCAAATAGTATTTTTAAAAACGTCATATTATTTGATATTTTTTATTTTTTCAAAAAAATGATAAAAATTAAAAAAAATTAAAAAAAAATAAATTTATAAAAAAATTAAAAATTTTAATTTTGATAAAAATAAAAATTATCATTTAAAATTAGTATCTTCATTTCAAATTATCTTTTTAAAAAAAATCTGAAAAAAATTGATGAAAAAAAAATTAAAAATATCATAAAAAAGAATAAAAAAATAGAAATTATAATTCTAAAATTTAAGAAAATAAAAATTTTAATTTTAATTCAAATAAAAATTATCATTTCAAATTACAATCTCCTTTTCAAATTAATTTTTTAAAAAAATATCATAAAATAAGAAAAAAATAAAAAAATAAAAATTATAATTTTGAATGAATTTTAAAGAATAAATATTTTAATTTAATTCAAATAAAAAGGATAATTTTAAATTATTTTGTCCATTTAAAATTAATTTTTTTTAAAAATATCTTAAAAAATGTCTTAAAAAATTAAAAAATAAAAAAATACCATAAAAAATAAAAAATTGAGAAAAAATGAGAGCCAAATAAAAATTATAATTTTAAATTTAAAAAAATAAAAATTTTAATTTTAATTCAAATAAAAACTATCATTTCAAATTACTTTTTCCATTTCAAATTAATTTTTTTAAAAAAATATGTCAAAAAAATAAAAAAAACCATAAAAGAGTAAAATATTTAAAAAATAAAAAATAAAAAATATAATTTTTAATTTAAAAAACAAAATTTTAAATTTTAATTAAAATAAAAAATACCATTTCAAATTACTTTCTCCATTTCAAATTATTTTTTTTAAAAAATATTTCAAACAAAGAAGTAAAAAATGAGAAAAAAATAAAAATTCAAATGTTAACTCAAATAAAAAACATAAATTTAAATTTATTTTTTTATTTAAAATTAAATTTTTTAAAAAAATATCCCAAAAAAATTGTGGGGGTTAAAAAAATAAAAAATATCATAAAAAGAAAAATATCAAAAAATAAGAAAAAATAAAAATTATAATTTTAAATTTAAAAAAATAAAAATTTTAATTCAAAATTTTTTTCATACCGCATCGTACGTAGCTGTTTATGCCTGTACCAGATCGAGATGTACCAGTGCAGTCTGATTCATCTCATAATTAAATTATCTGATATATTATTATTATTTACATTATAATTTTTATAGTCTTTTTAGCATAATTTTTTCTCTCCTAATGTTCTGAGATATATTAGAGTATGTGTAACAATATCCACAAAGCATAATATCCGATCACTTGAAATTAAATAATATAAAATAAAATTAATAATTAATAATATTAAATAGAATAAAAATGTCAAGCGTACAAAAAATAGTATAATAAAAGTTTCAAAAATATTAAGTACAAATCTAAAAAAACTAAGTCCCACAAGGACGTCGTGGTGCCCGTGGTCGCTTGGATCTTCTCAGAAAGGTCCTCAACGGCTGCTCCTGCTCCTGCTGTGATGGCTCCTCCCCTATATCAGTGGAGGAGGTCTGCTGGTCATGCTGCTCAGGAATAATGGATACTGTTGGATCATCTATGGACTGAGCGACCCGCTCAACCCTCTCATCTGGATACACGGATGGGCCTGAAAAGAAAATATCATACTCATGTGGCCAACTGGTATCCGATAATGTCATCTGAGGGATGTAGGAAGAAGAAGACGCTGCCATCTGTGGATCAAAAGGTGGTGGCATCTGTGCAGCATCTAGTGATGACATCTACGGAATATGCGGTGATGACATATGTGGAACATATGGTGATGACGTATATCTCATATCTGACGCATCGGCTACTCCATATCAAGGCGCACAGCTATATGGATCAACACCAATTGCCATCAATATTTTGAAACTTGTTCTCTCTATCTCACGTAGTATCCGAATCCGTTCGTCCTCATCAGTCGTAGATAAAGCACGACGAGCGTCCAACACAAGACCCGACATAGAATCAGTCTGCAAAATAAAAATAAAACAGTCAATATATTATAAAATATAAAACAAAAATATAACACAAACAACATAAACTAATTTTCGTAGTCTTACCAAAAGACGTACAGCAGAACTCTCACCCTCGTATCCGAAAATTACATATCGAGGCTGTCCAATGACTCGCACTGTAATGCTAAAAAACCAAGCCATATAGTCATCGGTATATAAATGGCCTCTCAAAATGGGATCACCATGAACAATGTGATCTCGATGTGCATCCCAAATATCGATGTACTCTGCATGTCTGATACGCCAGTCAATACGAGCTCTCTCTCATCGATCAATACGATGAAGTCCCTGACTAATATCAAACTGCTCTGGGATACCCTGAATCTGACCAAACTGTCGCAGGACACGATCGAAAAGATGCCACTCTACCACATCAAAATAAATAAGTGGCACCCTAGCAGTCCATATGTCATGTCCAACTGTACACATCTGCGGTAATATAGCCAATATTTCATCTGTATATGGCTCCCACAAAAACTGATAGAGTTAAAATAAAAAAAATTAGTAAGCTAAAATTTTAATAGATTATGAATACTATAAAATGATAATTATAAAAAATTCAGAATTTATCTGTCTATATGTATCAACTAATGTATCCAACTGGTATTTATAAACCCGTGCCACTCTCATCGATACGTGATGAACGTTGAATGCAACATTCCATCTGTTTCACAATCTACTCATGTTAAATAAATTTTATCGAATTTAAAACAGTAAGTTTTAAATAAAAAAAGTAATATTTTTATATCTATATCCCAATGGTCCATCCAGTCTGAATGGAACATCAGGATCATGCTGCACTGATGGCATCTCAAGCAACTGTCGTCGTAATAGACTGATAGTCGGCATACGCTCCCATACCCAAATCTGTAAATTTCAAAAAAATCATACATGATATACCCAATGTTTGGAATATAATTGAATATTAAAAAAAAATTTTAATTCACATACCTGTAATAATATAAAATAACCATCAATCTCGCTCTGATCAGTATAAGAATCCCGACACATAGCTTTGTACAGGCAAGCTAGTACTACACTGTCCCAACTGAGTCTACGAGCGAAGTCTAAATCCTCTAATAATGGCAAAAATATTAACTTCATCTTATTCGATGAAGTATCAGATAACAGGACACCACCTAACAATCGTAGCACTTGACTCCTAACATACTGCTGCACCATCTCTTCTAGTGTATCATCCACAATATGAAAATATCGATAACGATCATCAAACACTCAAT
>NC_025996.2:31390324-31442525 GCF_000442705.2 Elaeis guineensis
ATGATGGGTTCAGGTTCATTGTTAAGAGTAGGATGCACTTAGATGAAATCTATCGATTTAGTAGAAAGATATAGCTTATGTGATTCATGAGACTGAGTTCAGAAAGTCTTTGGTCAAAGCAAGTATGAATTCTGAAAAAAATTTTATGAGATTCACAAGAGAACTCAAGTCGAGCCAATCTTGCATATGAATGACGATGGAGTTTGATGATCATCCATGATCTCCATTAAGTCAGAATTCGATCGAAGGACTGAATCAAATGATAACTGTATCTAGAGGTTCATACTTTCATTCTATTCGGTTGTCACTACATACTACTAGGTGTCACTGATGGATTGTGGGACCCACGAGTATTATCTTATGATCGATGATTCTCGATGGATAGTGTTGGAATTATTTTCAATCCATCGAAAAGAGTTCGATGATATTATGATAAAGTTCATAATGGTTTCACTACCAGATAAAATAGAACCTATGGGGTCACACACAAAGAGTTTCTATCTGATCCGATGATTGATCGATGATTATAAATCGTTAAGGGTATAATTATCAATACGATTGATAATTAACCAATACAAAAGTTGTAAGAGGATTAATTAATAATTTGATTACTAATTAGACTCAATTTGATTGAGAAATAAGTTTTAGATCAAGTCTAATTGAATTGAATTTAGTTTAACTTCAATTGAGTTTGGTTTGATTGAGTTATGAGATGACTCAATTGCTATGGAATCAATTTCTGATTTGATCTGAATTTGGGTTCAATTAAATTTTAATTAGATTAGAATTTAATCTGATTAGAGATCTAATTAGATTAGGTTCAATCAGATCTTTGGGTCTAAACCAAATTATTTTTGGTTTGAGGCTCAATCCAAAACCCTAGAGTCCATTTTGTGAAGGATTCTTCCATGCGCCACCCATTGTCCACACCCCTTCTCTTCTCACACAAATTTTAGATTTGCATGAGATTTTTTATATTTTTCTATCTCTTGATGAATCACTTATTCTCTCATTTGGATAGAGATAAGTTTTGGTTTGAATCTGAAATTTAATTTAAAATTTTGATAGAGTTTGACTCTATCAAAACTCTATCAGGAGCCACCTTAAAAGGATCTGTCTTTGGGATGCCTCTAAAGGGCTTTTGAGAGTAGAACAAAATTTGGCCAACCACTAAAGTGAGAGAGGGAGTTTTTGGCATCCTCCCTTCCAAGTTTGAAGAAATATCTCCATTGGTACAAGATGTGGGACTCCGAGGAAGAAAACTATGCTGTTGCTGCCTTTTTTCTACCTCCACTGCTTCTTCGATTGAAGATCGTCTTCTAGATTTGAAGAAGGATCAAACTAATCATTAAAAGGTCTTCTTTGCAAGGGAGCTAGCACCTCGGAGAGATAGATAAGTCTCAGATCAGATCGAATCTCGTGTGGATATTTGTAAAGGTCGGGCGTTTGCGCGGGTCCAGAAACCTATCAAGTTTTTGATCATCGACTGTGGAGCTCTTCCACCTGCGATAAGGTATGAGATCTGATCTCATAAATTAATTTTAGATTTCATATGTCTTAGATCCATGTTAGGAAAGGTTTTAGATCTAATTTAATGCATGATAAAAATAGTTAATCAATTTTATTCTGCTGTAATTTCAAAACAGTTTTAAAATACATACATGTAATCTGTCCTTCCCTTTCTAATAATGGGATCCTAAATATTTCGGATATATATAATACTCTGCTTCAGATCGATATTTATATGAGCTGAAATGAGTCAGATCGGTATATATGAGCTGAGATGAGTCAGGTCAGTATGTATATGAGCGGGGATGAGTTGGATCAGTATATATATGAGCTGATTATAATATTTCATCAGAAGTCAATTCAGGTAACTTAGGTTGGTGTTTAGATGAGCTAGATTAAGTCAGATTAGCATTCAGCCTCTAATTCAGGTCGACATTCAACCTCCAATTCAAGTTGGCTTTATATGAACTCAATCTCAAATTCAAGTCAGCTTTCTTATTAGCACATCCTTTGGTTCAGATCGACTTTGTATGAACTCTGTCTCCAATTCAGATTGGCTTTATATGAACTCAACCTCTGATTCATGTTGGCCTTATATGAACTCAGCCTTCAATTTAGATCGACTTTATATGGACTTAACCTCTGGTTCAGATCGACTTTACATGAACTCAACCTCTAATTCAGATCGACTTTCTATAAACTCAACCTCTGGTTCAGATCAGCTTTATATGAACTCAGTCTCTAATTCAGATCGATTTTATATGAACTCAGCCTCTAATTCATATCGACTTTATATGAACTCAGCCTCTGGTTCAGGTTGACTTTCTTATGAGCTGAGGTGGGATAATCTCACAACACTTGCCTCTCACTTTTGAGTCCTAAAAATTTATTTGGGATAAAAGAAGTAGCCCAAAAAATAAGTTCTCAGCTTGTTCGAGGTCGCAAATTTGGATCATTTGATTTTTCAAATGAACTGCTTGTAACCATGAGTAGATCGGAAGATATCCTCGATCCGGAGATCGATATTTAATAAAACTTTAAAATAACCTCATCCAAAAATCGATAATAGAATTTTAAGATAACTTCGATCTAGAGATCAATAATAAAATTCTAAGATACTTTTGATCTGAAGATCTATATTTGAAAGGATATTAAAATAATTTCGACCCTGAGGTCAGTATTTATATGAGCTGAAAGATAATATTGATCTGTAGATCAGTATTTGAAAGATCTGATCTCTGTTTGTGCCTCTCAGGGCTCTACAAATCTGAAAATTGAATTTGGAGAGATCTTATTTCCATTTATATCCTTTGGAGATCTACCAATTTGGAGATTGGATTTTTGTAGATTAGAAGATAATGTGTAAGAATAAACTCATTGGAGCATTTTTCATTGATAATACATTCGAAGATTTTTAGAATTTCAAGTACAGGCATATCGATATTTTGCAGGATAATCTCAATCCTGAGGTTGATATAACCTCAACTTTGAGGTTGGTATTTTGTAGAGCTGAAAAAATAATCTTGACCGTGAGGTCGGTATTTATATGAGCTAAAATATAACCTTGACCTTGAGGCTAGAATCTGATAGAAATTCAAGATAACCTCGACCGTGAGGTCGGTATTTATATGAGCTGAAATATAACCTCAATCCTGAGGTTGATATTTTTAAGATATCCTCGATTTTGAGATCGATATTTGATAGAATTGAAAGATAATCTCGATCTTTAGGTCGATATTTTATAGAACTAAAGGATAACCTCGATCTTCAGGATCGTATTTGATAGAACTGAATGATAACCTTAACCTTCAGATCGGTGTTTTATGGAACTGAAAGATAATGTCGATCCTTAGATCGATATTTTATAGAACTGAAAGATAACTTTGATCTTTTGATCGATATTTTATAGAATTAAAAAATAACATTGACCCTTTGATCAGTATTTGATAGAACTAAATGATAATCTCGATCTTCAGATCGGTATTTTATAAAACTGAAAGATAATCTCGATCCTCAGGTCGGTATTTTATAGAACTGAAAGATAACCTCGACTTTTAGATCGGTATTTTATAGAATTGAAAGATAGTTTCGACTTTCAGATCAATATTTGATAGAACTGAATGATAATCTCGACCTTCAGATCGATATTTTATAGAACTGAAATATAATCTTGACTTTCAGATCGATATTTTATAGAAATAAAAGATAACCTTGATCTTCATATCGGTATTTGATAGAATTGAATGATAATATCGACCTTCAGATCGGTATTTGATAAAATTAAAAGATAATCTCAACCTTCAAATCGATATTTTATAGAACTAAAAGATAATCTCGACCTTCAGGTTGGTATTTTATAGAACTGAAAGATAATCTCAACCTTCAAATCTGTATTTAATAGAACTGAATGATATCCTCGACCTTCAGATTGATATTTTATAGAACTAAAAGATAACCTCAATCCTTAGATCAGTATTTTATAGAACTGAAAGATAACTTCGACCTTCATCAGATCGATATTTTATAGAATTGAAAAATAACCTCGATCCTTAAATCGATATTTGATAGAACTGAATGATAATCTCGATCTTCATATCGATATTTTAAGTCGATATTTTATAGAACTGAAAGATAACCTCGATCTTCAGATCGATATTTTATAAAACTGAAAGGTAACCTCGACCCTAAGATCAATACTTGATGGAATTGAATGATAACCTCAACCTTCAAATATTTATTTTACAGAACTGAAAGATAACCTCGATCTTTTGGTCGGTATTTTATAGAATTTCAAGATAACTTCAATTTGAGATCGATATTTGATAGAAATTTAAGATAATCTCGATCTTCAGATCGATATTTTATAGAGTTAAAAATAATCTCAAACCGTAGATTGGTATCTGGAAGATCTTATCTCCATTTGTGTCTCTCGAAACTCTACCAATCTGAAGATTGAATTTGAGGAGACCTTATTTCCATTTTGGCTCTTTGGGGCTTTACTAATCTGAAGATTGGATTTTGAGGAGATCTTATCTTCATTTGGACCTCTCGGGGCTCTACCGATCCGCAGATTAAATTTTGAGAAGATCTTATCTCCATTTGTACCCCTTGAAGCTCTACCAATTTGGAGATTAGATTTTGAGATGATCTAATCTGGAGATTAGGTGTCTCACCTTCTGATGAGCCTCTATTGAGCCTTTATGTTGGGGTTGGCTTTTTCATGAGCTAGACTTCCTAATGAGCCACTATTGATCTTTCTGTTGAGGTCGGCTTTTTCATTAGCTCAACCTTTACCCTTCCAATGAGGTCGGCTTTTTGATGAGCTTAGATTTACTCAGTCTTCAGTTGAAGTCAGCCTTTTGATGAAGTCAGATATCAAGCTTCAGTTGAGGTCGATCTTTTGATGAGGTCAGATATCAGGTTGTCTTTATCTTAACTTAGTCTTCACCTTATTTTTAAGCTTGACATTCATCATGGTTTTGTTTATTTTTATTTTGACTCATGTGTTCAAGAACCTGTTATCTTGCAAAAAAGAAATAGAATAGTAGATGGAGCTTGAGAGTTTATTACTATGGAGATTATAAGTTCTGCTTGAGAGCTTCTGAGTTATGTTTGACTCCTTCCTATTCTTTGCCTCAGCTTGGGTTTAAGCTTTACCTCAATTCAGACTTGTTTTTGCCTTATGTTGGGCTAATTTTAGGTTCAGCCATGATTTTGATTTCGGCCTGGCTCTATTTTTCTCCTTTAATCATGCAAGAAGGAAAAGAGAAAGAATAGCAAATGGAGGCTTAAGAGTTTTTTACCAGGAGTTCTTGTTTGAGAACTTGTGAGTTCTACTTGACTACTTGTTATTTAGTTCAGGCTTGATCTGTGCTTTGGATCACTTTAATTTTGACTGAAAATCAGGCTCTCCCCTCTTTTTTTTTTCTCTTCTTTTTTTTTTTGAATCAATTTTGGCCTGGGCTTTGGGGACACCCACGGTTGTCTTTGGCATTGTCCGAGGTTGCATACATGCGGAGACTTCGAGCGGAGGGTGGACCGCATGCGTATGTTATTACAAAAATTCATCAATTCATGAAGTAAATCTTTTGTTTGGCCCCATTGCAGGTTCTGGATGGCACTCTCCTATTCCTTCATTGACTATTGCATATGGGGCTGGAATGACGTTCCACGATTGTGTGAAAGGTCTCGATCTAGTGGGTTTGACGTCGGAAGGTGCATAGGAATGTGATAGACTTCGGTCCAGCATGGTTTGATGCCAGGAGGTGCAAGGGAGTTTGGGAAATTACTGGTCCAGCATGGTTTGACGTGGGAGGTGCACGATAGCTCGATATTGCATCGGTCTGACGGTGCTTGATGTCGGAGGAGCACAGCAGCTCGAAAGAGCACCGACCTGGCGATGTTTGATGCGAGAGGGCAACCAATCCGATCAGAGTCCAGCGTGGTTTGATGCTGGGAGGTGCAAAGGAGTTTGGGAAATTACTGGTCCAGCACGGTTTGACATGGGAGGTGCACGACAGCTCAATATTGCATCGGTCTGACGGTGCTTGATGTCGGAGGAGCACAGCAACTCGGAAGAGCACCAATCTGGCGATGTTTGATGCCAAAGGGCAACCGATCCGATCGAATTCGACATTGGAAATGCCCACAAATGCAGGAAGGAGAGCCGGAGATAGTGGGACCGTCGATCGAAAATGCACATGACGTAGGAAGGGAAGCCGAAGATCACCAAGGGCTGCCAATCCAACAGAGCCCATTGATAGGATGTAGGATTGGAGGTCGATTTGCTAGTGCTGGGCCTCGGGTGGAGCATCGGAGTGCAAGAAAGGAAGTGGTGACCACCACGGTTGCCGATCTGGTGGAGCCTGGTGCTGAAAACCTACACGAGCATGCGGATGGTCTCGGACGGAGAGAGGTCGCCGATCTGGTGGTGTTTTAGCATCGAGAGCTACACGAGAGCATGGGAGACATCGAGGAAGGCTGGTTCGCCATTCATGGCTCCAGGAGGGATCGATGAGGGTCGATCGGCCGTTCTTGGCTCCAGGAGGCACACGGGAGTGCCGAAGACATCTATCCGATGGGGTGTGCAGATGACCTTGGGTGGAGGGAACTGACCCTCCTTTGCCTTCTTTCCTCTCTTTCTTTTTCTTTGTCTCTTCCTCTTTTTTTCTTTGTTGTTATCACCTGTAAGGTGATTTCGACCATGTCCGAGGCCAAGTGCAAGGATTTTTTCCTCTCTTTCCTTTCAAGGGTATGTTGTCTTAAAATCTCAAATCGGATGTTGAGTTTCCTCAAACAGATATCTCATTTGGACAAACTTTCTTGTTCTTATTTTGATTTTTTCTTCGGCTCGTGTGCTCAAGAACCTGTGATCTGCAAGAAAAGATTAAAATAGTAGATAGAGCTTGAGAATTTATTACCAGAGAGGTTATGAGTTTTGTTTAAGAGTCTTGAAAAATGGGATGGTCAGAAAGGACATTTTCACCCCTCATAATGTTCTCGAGCATCGAGCCTGGCCCTTTGATTTTCTGAATTAGTGAGTGTTATCACTTCACAAGACATGGGAGTCGTCCCCATTAATGTCATGAGTTGACAGCTTAAGGTTTTGAGGATGGTGTAGTAAAGTGATAAGACTAGATAAGACTAGATAAAAGGATCTGAGCTCATGTGGATAAGAATTAAGAAATTAAAAAAAATTTTACTGAAGGTTTATTGTTAGTGCACTGCTTTTTCAAAAAATAACTATCATCTGCCCCTCAATCTCCATTCAAATAGAGGTGAGACGACTTCCAGCACATCTCCAGAAGAAGATGATCAAGGTATAGAGTTGCTTTGTGCTCTCTGATTCACTATTTTTTCACAAAATTTTTAGGTCACCCTCCTTCTAGCACCAAGCTATTGCTGCGAGGCTCAAAATCTCAGACGGAGAGATTGGATGAAGTCATGCTGGAGAAGTAGTGGCAATCCAATCCAAGTCTTCTTCGAAGAATCCTGTAAAATAAGTCAAAAATTGATGGAGATCTTCCGATCTTTGACCCTCCGATGCTTAAGTCAGTTTTGAAGCGAAAATTTAGTGCAGGGGCAAAATGATAATTTTAAAATTTTTTCAAAATTACTATTTTACAGTAAAATTATTAATTAATCTCATTAATTAATACTAATTAACCCTACACTAGGATCTAAATATGATACAACAGCATGCATTTAATTTGAAATTCAAATTTGAAACAGTAAACTTTTTACTGTACTGTGTTTGGAACACATCACCTTTTGCGGGTAGTCGATCACCGCAATTTGATCACCGTCGGGGAGCTCTGATCGTCATGTCTAGTAATTGATTTTGCCCTAGAACCTAATCAGTAGGCTTTGGCCTCCACTGAAAAAATCTGGTTAGGTCCAACCATTAACATGACTTAATTTGGTGAATCAGACCAATAAATGATCAGACCTGACTTTGGCCGGCCAACCTAACCACCATCAGAAAGACTCAACCAAATTATCATATTATGAATGATAATTTCATTAGCCAATGAGCACTAGGCCTTTGGGCCTCCAATGATCATTGAACTAATGGACTCATTATCACTCACTTAATGGGAGGCATTGACTTAGTTATCATTATAACTTAATCATTTTAGGGACCTAATAATTTTTGAGAATTTTATTAAAGGATAGTAGAAAAAAAATCATCCAGCCAATTTCAATCCTCCCACTGACTTCACCAAGTCAGATTAAAAAAGATTTAATTAAAGCTGGCATTAGGAGTACCTAAATCAGTCACACTGATTTACTTAATGACATGGGTGAGCTCTAATCACCAAATGATCTAATCAAAATCTAACTTACCAGATTGGTCAGGTAAGTGAGATCAGTGGTGGGGATTTGCCATTAACTCGTCAATGATCGAATCAATGCGAGTAGCTCCCGCTTAAGAACCACTGGTCAAAACTGCCGAACTTACCTTAGACACCAACCGGTTCATTAGTTTTAATTTTGATCAACTTAGTAAATAGGGCTCCACCGCGTAGCCATGAATTAAATCCATCTTGGTCTAGTTAAAGACATGGACCCATTCAACTACAACTATTGAAGTTGAGTCTAGAGTATCCTTGACCTAATCTAATTCAACTTTTGATTAGATTTGACCAATTACTCTATTTAGTCCATTTTTAAGCTAACCTTAGGTCACCCAATTATGGACCTAATTCATCTAACCCATTGACCCATAAGTTTATGCAATTGTCTTAGGTTTTAATTCATAATTCTAGACCTACTAGACAATACTTAATTTTTTTAATTAAATACTTGGGCTGATGGGTCAGGATTTGGTATTTCAAAAATAATTTTCAAATTTTGAAAGATTTTATTTTCTGTTCACCAAATGTATTGACTCATTTCACAAACGGGTCAGCACAATTCATAAACAGCAATCCTATTGCTCATTTCATAACAGAAAATAACTCAAAATAAATCATGAATTTTTTTTTAGATCTAATCCAACACATTCATGATAAATTTTATAATTAAGTCCTTTCGCTGCTTTATCAGTATGGGATATAATTGCATCGGCACCCCTACCGCCATAGGAGACCCCATCGAATGGGAAGAGAGGGCCTTTAGACCCTACTTTTCTCCTATGACCGGATGGCCATAGCAACCAACCCAATTAGATTACTTGCTACTTGGATCAAGTATATCTAAATATACCAATTTCAAAATTTAAATTTTGAATTTCAAGTTTCAAATTTTAAATTTCAAATTTCAAATTTCAAATTTGAGATTTCAACCAAATTTTAAATTTTGAATTTTCAATCTTTGAATTTTAAATTTTTAAATTTTGAATTTCAAATTTTAAATTTTGAATTTCAAATTTCAAATTTGAAATTTCAAATAAATTTCAAATTTCAAAATTCAAATTTCAAATTTTGAATTTCAAATTTGAAACTTCTAACAAATTTCAAATTTCAAATTTTGAATTTTAAATTTAGAATTTTGAATTTCAAATTTAAACTTATAGATTACACCTTAATCTACACATGCATATGTATATCATATTCTAGAACCATGCTCTGATACCATTTGAAGCGAAAATTCAGTGCAGGGATAAAATGATAATTTTAAAATTTTTTCAAAATTATTATTTTACAGTAAAATTATTAATTAATCTCATTAATTAATACTAATTAACCCTACACTAGGATCTAAATATGATACAACAGCATGTATTTAAATTTGAAATTCAAATTTGAAACAGTAAACTTTTTACTGTACTGTGTTCAGAACACATCATCTTTTGCGGGTAGTCGATCACTGCAATCTGATCACCGTCGGAGAGCTCTGATCGTCACGTCGCAGCCACACTAGTGTCTGGCCTCTGTGGATCATCCACACGAAGCTTCGATCTGATCGACTCCTCACGAATGCTAGTTCGTGATTTCACCCTTTTGATGGCTGATGTTGATCGAACTCCTTCGATCGATGTGTGTCGACTCTTCGAACACTCTGGATCATCTGCATGATTGGTTGAGAGGCTGATGGATCTCTCTCTAAAATTTGGTGGACTTACGACACTCGTGGCACACCAATCTCACTTTCCAAACCCTAGGTAGAAACCCTAAGGTACACACTAAAAACCTTGCGCCCACTTCTCTCTCCTTTTTCTCTCCTCTCGATAAATTTTGAATACTTCAAAATTTTTTCAGAACCTTCCCACGCCCCTTATCTCTTCTTTCTTTTATTTCCCATGCCCCCTCCCTTTCTCATTTTATAAAACATCGCAAGAGATGTTGAAAGCGTGTGAGTGGATCAGAAGAGGTGGTTGCTCACTTAAATTTAAATCAAATTTGAATTCAAGTGTCAACCAATCTTATCCTCATCCATTTGTGCGAGAAAGAAGAGATGGCATGGTTTTTTTTTTCTTTTTTATGCGTGGAGACTTTCACGAGAAACCATTTCTCGTGTGGAATATGGGGCGCACAAAAGAGGATAAGCTGGCGCATGGTTATTTGATTATCCATTCAAATTCAAAACCTCTTTGAATTTAGATAAGTAACAAACCAAGTTAATCTAAATAATTGACACACAGAAACATGGGCGTGAGAGAGCTTTGCATGGGAGAAAATTCACGAGAAAATTTCTTCTCGTGAATTCAAATGGGCACAAGGAAGTTGGGTGGCGCTGGGAATTTAAAACAAGGTGGTTTGATTCAAATTGAGCCAACCTAATAAAATAGGTTAATCACAATTAGACCAGATTAAACCTAACACAATTAGCCTTAATTAGGCTCAATAAAATCCTAATCAAATCAGGAATTAACTAAGCCTAACTCCTGATCAAATCAGGGACTAAACTACCTTAGCGATTAGATCAACACTTAACCTAATCGGATCAATCCAAACTGAATCTAATTTAATTGGACTTGATCTAAAAATAATTACTCAATCAAATTGAGTTAATTAGCGATCAAATCACTAATTAAACCTCTCATAAATATTGAGTCCAAATCCGATGGGCAATTAGGCATCAGAGACCATCGATATGAAATCCTGATCAAAGAGTTCAAATTTCAAATTCAAAATTTGAAATTCAAAATTTTGACCCCGGTATCCAAAATATGTGGAACTCATGATCAGAGAATCCTAATTCTCAATCATAGAGTTCCAGACACATAAGACTGATAATCAGCCATCAGATCAGAAAGGAACCTCTAATGTGTGTGACCCCGCAGGTTCGAACCTAAGCCGGTAGCACAGGAACCAATTCCTGTACTAATCGAAGTGACCATCTAGTAATGGTACCCGACGATCGGATAGGTCGAATAGTCGCAATCGCAACATTCAGAACCTACGTGAATATGGTTACCGTATAATTTATCCCTTTTGACCCCTGTGTTTAGGATGACTCAGAGTTAAACTGTCAACCCTGATGAGATCATCCGAATCGTGCTCAACTCAATTAGTCCTGTGACTTCTCACTAGGACTACTTTGGCCAAAGTTTTGCTAAATTGAAACACGACTGTACACAGCTCCTAAACTGGAGTGGTCAATCCCATCTTGACACACGCACCGACAAGTCAAGTACTTGACTACACCCAGCAGCCTTCCGTCACTGAATTAAAAATTCAGGTAGTCCAGTACCTAAGTGCAGTGAGTTACTTGCAAGTCACCGTGGCGGTCTCAGATCGGAGGGACATTTATACCCATATCCCATCGGAGCAAATCTTGACAGCAGAAATAGCTCCGGAGTCGATCACGTTCAGTGCAGATGTACCATTATATCTCACCTGTATGCCATACTAGTGTCTCTACACTCCTTGGTTATGAGGACAACCAACCCATATGGCATACAATGACCTATGCTCGATAAACATTGTTGTCCTTGGTAACAACGTATCATTTGGTCGCGAACAGGTTTAAGGACTAAGCGACAAATCCTCCTTTGTCGAGTCTAAATAGTCCTAAGGACTTCACCACAACACAGGAGTTCATTAGAAGATGAAATATTTGTGATGAAAAAATGTCAAAATAACTTTTATTTATTTATAATTCATGTACTAATACAAAAGGAGCACAACCGTCAACAGGCTGACGATTGGCTTTGGGACACTATTCCCAACAAGTTTGAGCTTTGAGAACAGGAGATAAAAAAAGTAGAATAGAGAGTAAGAGGATTTATGTGGAACTAGAGGGTTTGTGACTTTGTGGGAGCTAGAGTCCTAGCAGCAGAGTATTCCTCTAGTTTGAGCTTGGGACTTGGGCGTCAGAACTTATCTGGAGGATCCCTTGGCCCTCTATTTATAGAGGGACTGATAAAGCCATTAGAATAGTTTGTTAGGCCATTAGAGGTCAGCTATAGAGTTTGTTAGGTCATTGGAGGCCAACTGTAAGTGAGCTAGAGTATAGCTGTATGTATTAGCTGGAAATGAGATCATACTTAGCTGTATGTGTTAGTTAAGGATGAGTTATAGCATAGCTATATATGAGATCGTGGTCAGTTGTAGCTTCGTAGTAGAGATCATGACGGACTTTAACAGGATGACTGTGGCCGTCGATGTAATAGTTCATCTTGATAAAATATCGGGATGAAATCAAGTATCATATGGGATCCTGAACGTCTCGGATATATGTAATACTCTGCTTCAGGTTGGTATTCATATGAACTCAAATGAGTCAGATCGATATTTATATGAGCTGAGATGAGTCAGGTCGGTATATATATGAGTTAAAATAAGTCAAGTCGGTATATATATGAGCTGATCATAATATTTCACTAGAAGTCAATTAAGGTAGCTTAGGTTAGCATTTAGATGAGCTAAATTGAGCTAGGTCAGCATTCAGCCTCCAATTCAGATCGGCATTCAGCCTCCAATCAGATCGGCTTTATATGAATTCTGTCTCCAATTCAGATCGGCTTTCTTATGAGCAGAGCCTCTGATTCAGGTCGGCTTTATATGAACTCAACCTCCAATTTAGATCGACTTTATATGAACTCAGCCTCTAGTTTAGGTCGGCTTTATATAAACTCAGCCATCAATTCAGATCGGCTTTATATGAACTCAGTTTCTGGTTCAGATCGACTTTATATGAACTCTGCCTCAAAGTTAGATCGGCTTTATATGAACTCAGCCTCTAATTCAGATCGATTTTATATAAACTCAGTCTCTAATTCAGATCGATTTTTTTATGAGTTTAGGTGGAATAACTCTCACAACAGGATCGGATCGAGGTTCCTTATGTGTCGGCTCCAACCAAGACAAGATTTTTTTATCCAAATCACTAACTAATATATTTATTTAAAAAATAAAATTCTATGGTTTGCTGTGAAGCTTGAGGTGTTGCAAGATGAGCATCAAAAAGATTATATTAGGAGGATGGCAGTATCTGGAAGGAGGGATTGTAAAGCTTACGAAGATATTGGAAGGATATCGTAGCAGGAACATATTGAGTCCTCTAAAGTTATGCAATTTTATAAGTATATTGTCTTCCCTCAAAAAAAATATATTTTTTTTTGTTTGAACTTTTTGATTAAGAAGTGCAATTGATCTTGTAAAACATATGGCACCTCCAATTGTGTCTAAATGCTGTGCTTATAAAGACATAAACCCTAATATGAAGTATATTTTAGATTCAACATGCCATTGACCTATCTCAGTGTTAGTAATATAAAATTTTTTTTGGTAGAAAGTTAGTAATATTAAATTTAATATTCATTCATATGCTTAATACGATATGTGATGCAAGGTGAAGGGTGCACATGTGGTTCTTTAATTTTCCAAGATATCTTTTAGTTTATTCATTGCATTTTATGGTCCCAGATAAAATCAACATGGCAGATTGCTAGGTTTTATACTTGTCATATTTGATAATCTCAATTTGCTTTCATTCCCTCTTTCTTATCTGTGTAACTCAAAATATAGGTTTAGTAGATGTGTTGAAAGGAAAACATAGGAAGAAAATTAATTTAAAGCCACACAGATTAATAATTATTTTTAGAGGTGCAGTTTGGAACAGATGTTTGCCGTGGAGGCATGACTGAGGTGAGTAATAGGGCTGGTTTGGCTTCTAGGCAAATTTGAGAAGGTGCAGAAGGACAAGTGGCTCCTTGTCCTTGAGTGTGAGGTAGCTGCCGGATTTTACGATAGGTGTCTCTTCACAAGTTCGGCAATAGCTAATTGCCACCATTAAGTGATTGTTTGGTATTCATTTATTTATTGAGAATTGGGCATTTAACTTCTACTGGATATACGTGGTTGCGCTAAAGGCTTTGGATGGAACCGACGTTGGATTACTTTATGGCTTAGTAAAATCATGGGTACTAGATTTGCTCAGTGGAATTAAAAGATTTGGAAACCGGAGATGGAATGGCAAGTGTTTGGTTACTCGGGACTAAATTTGGACTAAAGTATTGGTAGACTTCTCTCCTCCCTTTTCTCATAAAAAGAGAAAAAAAATTAAGATGGTCTCAAATATGTAGGAGAGTGGAAATGGGATGGTAGGTTATTTGGTAGTTACATACAATTTTTTTAAAAGTACAATTGACAAAAATTTTGCAAAACTTATTTATCATTTTTAAAAGAGAGAAATCAACTCTCGTGCATCTCATTCTCTCTAAGAAGCAATCCTACACCAGGGACCATATAAGAGGGTTAGGGGTCTCTCGTAAGTTAGTTCAAAAATGCGATCTAGAGTACTCCACAATAAATGCAACTATCCAATCAACTATCATGTTCGTCTCTCAGAAAATATACTTAATAATGATGTCTATACAGTCTGACAGCATAGCCACAATGTCCTACAGAAGAGGATGACTGGTATCCCCCCGCATACACCTCTGAACTCAGGTCACCACAATGGCCGAATCACCTTCAATGAATGGATGATCGGCATAAAAGGTTCGACGTGCATGAGCGATCCTAGCCCATATAGCCTGAAGCTCTACGATAGGAGCAGACGGGTCAAAAAAATGGCAACCTCCCACCGCTATTAGTCTGGAGGCATAGTTATGGCTCACAAAACAAGCTCGACCACTTCTATCTTTGATATTGCCATCAAAATTATCCTTAAGGAACCTCGGAGGAGGGGCCTCCCAGATGATGGATATCTCATAGGCCGCTATATGAGCCGGTTGGGAGTCTTAAATCTCTGAAGATCTCTTGATCACATCAATCATCTCAACAGCCAAAGTTGGAGCTCACTCTAGTATAAATCTCATCGAGCACCTCTTGGCCTCAAATACCAAACTATTTCTGGATAGCCAAATCTATTGAACAATATAAGCAGTATGAATGCCAATTGGCCTTAGTGCTCCAGCACCGATGCTCCATCTTAGTAGCTCTAGGAACTCCCAATCTGAGGTCTCCTCCTAAGAGGGGAAGCTATACACGGCCCACCAAGTACCACACCTATGCCGCTCTCAGACATAGGAAAAGAACATGCTCAATGGTTCTTCCTCCCTACTGTAAATCGGGTAGATAGATTGAATATCCATGCTCTCGTCCTCAGGATAGATTTGGTCGGAAGCCGCCTCCAAGCAACTTTTCAAAAGAAAAGACTCACCCATAGGTGCAATCCAATTCTTTTAGATCCACCCAATATCCATCTACCTCGATGGCTCTCTCTAGAACTGGTGATAGAGGTATGTTGTAACTGCTCTTGGCAAACATGAAGACCTCCAAACTCCGACATCTTGAGTACTGTGGGACGAAATTACTAAGGACTACATATGCTTTATTAAGGTCTCCCTGAACAGCTGGGTCACAACCTCTGAATCCTAACCCCCACCATCCTGGGCAAGCAGGTTGCACACTCTCATAAAGTCTCCAAACTTTATACTAATAAAGATTGGCTAGCGGCTCGATGGCATCTTAGCCATCCACAATCTAGTAGGACATTCACAGATTGACCATCCCCTACAAGCCACATTATCTATGAAATGACCTTGGGGGCCTGCATGCAAATCTCCTTCCATAGGAAGGAGCACCTTCGATTTGTCTAGATTTCCACTTCAGCATCCCATGAACCATACTTGGCCCTCATCACCGAGCTCCAATAGCTATCGGGGTCAAGCAGGAAATGGACAACATGCTGAGTAATAAGAGCCTCTTGCCTACCGATCAGTGATTAGATCTTCAAACTGCTATTCGTTAGTGGTTGACACACAACATCCCAGGCTAGCATGTATACATCGCCACCTCCGGGCCTTGGGCCCCGCAAAAATCTTTGAAAATACTGCTTGATCTTCACCACTTGGGTTTTCGGGAGAATAGTGTTAGATAAAAAATAAACAAGTATAACACTCAGAACTAACCTCATCAGGAACTAACCTCATCAGGATAAGCCTACTCATCATGGAGAGAGCTCTAGCCTACCATCTCTCCAATCGCTCCTGAATTAACTGCTCCACCCCTATGCACTCATTCCTTCGAAGCCAACAACTTGCCATAGGAACCTCTAAGTAGAGAAAAATCTTGCTATGCTCTACAACTCTAAGAACACCTATGATGATATGCTGAAGATGGATCGGTGTCTTTGGACTGAAATGAACTGCCGATTTGTGGAGGTTCACTTTTTGGCCTGAGGATAGCTAGTACTCCTCCAGGACCTCCTAGAGTTAGCAATATTCTAGACTAAGGCTCGACCCACCAATAAACAATCATCTGTAAAAAGCAAGTGCAAGATCGGCTGGGCCCCTAGAGCTGATGGGTAAGGGTCCAAATCTGGTCCCTGGGATGCAGCACATAGAGCTTGCGAATGACCATCAGCACAAAGAATGAAGAGGTATGGGGATAATGGACAACCTTGCTGTAGCATAACCATCGAGCACTTCAAAGGTATCCCATTGATCAAAATGGCAAACATAGGATTGTAGATATACGTCATAATCTAACTAATCAAGTGCAGATGGAAACTAAACTCCTCCAAGGCTTGCTCCAAAAATGGTCATTATGCGATCGTATGCTCACTCCATGTCCAACTTAATTATCATGAGGCTACGGTAAGAGAAAGCTCGATGGAGATCATGCATAAACTCTTAGGCGATAAGGACATTATCTAAGATACTCTGGTCACCAACAAATGCCCTTACTTAGGGCAAATCAACCATGGGAGAATCGGCTTCATTCTGCCGACCATCAGTTTGGCACAAATCTTGTATAAGATTGTGCATAGATTGATGGATCTGAAGTATCCCAACTCTGATGCATCTTGTCTCTTCGATAAAAGGACACTGAAAGTTTGCTTCCAATCTATCGACATATGATCTATAGCAAAGAACTCTTGCAAAGCAGCCACCACCTCTGATGAGATAATAGGCCAATATCGTCTGAAGAGAAGCAAAGATAAGCCATCAGGCTTGGGGACTTTATTCTCCACCATCGACTATAGCGCTCCACATACCTCATCTACTGTCATCATGCCAATAAGCACCCTATTCTCCTACTCCAAAACTATCTTGTTTGGGGCAATGATGCAGCTAGTGAGGTTATAACCGAGGCATGGCAATGCTCCTTCAACACCATCACTAGTTACATCTTCCCATGACCAGCATAGGGAGTTGTTCCTAATACCTATCACATCCAGCTTTAGCCATTACTATAATATTACTTTTCATATTTCGTTTATCAATATTTCTCTTTTATCTATGAGATTTCGTCTCCATATGTATTTAAATTATCAACTTTACCGAACCATATCAATAGTATAGTAAATTTTGATCTTTTTTTTTTGTTTTCTAGCTCTAGCAAAGAAAATGCATGAGAAGAGAAATAGGATCAAAATAATTTTTTTAAAAAAATAATAATTACTATTCATCTCTAGAAAAAAATATTAAGAAGATTTTTTTTATTATTATGATATATTTATAGTCATTTTTTATATCACTTAATAAGAGCCTTGCTAGAGTAGTAAAATGAAGCACATTGTGAGGCTCCAATAGATGCTACAGCAGTGGCAGTTGCGGGCAGCATCGGTGGACATACCGGTGGGGTACATGGTGGTGAGTATGTTGAACAAATCTTGATGATTCACAATATAAGCAGTGTATATCCACAACCCCATTTTCTAGCAGCATCTTCAGCAAGCCAAGAAGGAGTATGACTTCTCTTCCCATCCTTGCCCCCTTTCACTCTCCTATGATGAGTCCCTTTTTGAGTATATTATTTATCACCTCTCCTCTTCCTCATTGCCATCCCTTTTTATTAGTCTCAAGGACTTCGAAAATATCCCACTGATATCCACCTTTTGCTTGTGCTACAACTGCCGCACCGGCCACTAAAGTAGTAGATGGCATACTACCTAGAATAATTTACCCTTTAGAATGGAGGAGGGGATAAGGATTATAGATATTTTAAGAATAAAATACAAAAATATTTTATTAGTTGATTAAAAAATAATTTTATCCATTTTATGAATAAAAGTTATCTATAAAAAAATAATTTATAATATAGATAAATATAAAAATATAAAAAAATTGTTCCATAAACAAAATTAGCCAATCTATTCATTATATTCATCTTTTGGAATGGAGAGGGGATTAGAGTCAGAGATATCAGAAGAATAAAATTTTTTAAAAAAATAATCTTATCCCGTTGATTGAAAAATAATTTACTCATCTTAAATATTTTCACCTATTTTATAGATAAAAATTATTTTAAAAAAATTAATTTAATAATATAAAAAAATATAAGTAAATGAAAAAATTGATCAATTAACAAGTTGGCCAATCTATCCAAGAAATGCTTGGTTTACGATCAGAATCAAAATCAGAATAAAAATTAAAATAATTTGAAATAAAAATAATTAAATTTTTTAAAATATTTGAATCATAATTAGAATCAAAAATTTAAATTTATAAAAAATAATAAAAATTAAATTTTATATAAATTAAATTATTTATATTTTATTCTGAAATCAAAATCAGAATGCTCGATTTCAGGTCCTACTCTCCCAATCAAGCACTCTCTCATCGTATTTATCCAACAAAGAAAGTGGGGATCTAGATTTAATGCTGAAATAATGGCGACGATTGGAAGGGCCATCCTCGCCTCCTCCTGGCAGTTGCAGAACTTTATAACGACTCCCCAGACAACCCTGCGCTCTACGACACGTGTCATTTAATGTACAATTCATTGGGGCAAGTGTCCGGGGTTGAGGATGCTACCAAAATACCCTTGTTCCCCAAATCAATAATGAACCAACCAAATCGCTTGTCTAACCTCATCCTTCTCCCTTCAAAACTTCCACGGACGCAGACAATTTCATCGGACGGTCAAAATTAAATATTTTTCGGACCGTTGAAGGGGATTATGGTCAATTTACAGATTTTTGTGGGCAGCGGGTGCCTTGGACTTTTAGTTGTTTTGCTCAGGAGTTACTTGGAAATTGGGTCAGTTCTGCCGTTTCCCGGAAACAGAAGTGGGATTTATGCAGCGATCGGAAGCGCAGAGATCCTTCGCCCGGACGGGGATGTTTGGAGTCCTTTTCTTAATTAATATAAAAAAAATATTTTTTTAAATAATTTAATTTTTAATTTATTTATTAGATTGATATAAAATTAATAAAACATCATTTTGAATCACGTTATATCATCTCCACGTCACTTTCTATTTTCATATAGATTACGTCAAAAAAATAATTTAAAAATAAAAAACATCAAATAATATGACGTTTTTAAAAACGCCATTCCAAATGATATTTTTAAAAACATCATATTATTTGATATTTTATATTTTTTCTTAAAAAAATAATAAAAAATAAAAAAATTTAAATTTATAAAAAAATAAAAATTTTAATTTTGATAAAAATAAAAATTATCATTTAAAATTAGTATCTTCATTTCAAATTATCTTTTTAAAAAAATATCTGAAAAAATTTGGTGAAAAAAAATTAAAAATACCATAAAAATAGAATCGAAAAGATATAAAAATTATAATTCTAAAATTTAAAAAAATAAAAATTTTAATTTTAATTCAAATAAAAATCATTATTTCAAATTACAATCTCCTTTTCAAATTAATTTTTTTAAAAAAATATCATAAAAGAAGAAAAAAATAGAAAAAAATAAAAATTATAATTTTGAATAAATTTTACAGAATAAAAATTTTAATTTTAATTCAAATAAAAAAGATAATTTTAAATTATTTTATCCATTTAAAATTAATTTTTTTAAAAAAATATCTCAAAAAAATCATAAAAAATTAAAAAAATAAAAATTATAATTTTAAATTATAAAAATGAGAAAAAAAGAGAAAAATTACTTTCAAATAAAAAATGAGAAAAAATGAGAGCCAAATAAAAATTATAATTTTAAATTTAAAAAATAAAATTTTAATTTTAATTCAAATAAAAACCATCATTTTAAATTACTTTCCCCATTTCAAATTAATTTTTTTAAAAAAATATGTCAAAAAAATAAAAAAATAAAAAAAATACCATAAAAGAGTAAAATATTTAAAAAATGAGAAAAAAATAAAAATTATAATTTTTAATTTAAAAAATAAAATTTTTAATTTTAATTAAAATAAAAAATACCATTTCAAATTATTTTTCTCATTTCAAATTATTTTTTTAAAAAATATTCCAAATAAAGAAGTAAAAAATGAAAAAAAATGAGAAAAAAATAAAAATTCAAATGTTAACTCAAATAAAAATATAAATTCAAATTATTTTTTTCATTTAAAATTAATTTTTTTAAAAAAAATATCCCAAAAAAATTATGGGGTTAAAAAAATAAAAAATATCATAAAAATATCAAAAAAATGAGAAAAAAATAAAAATTATAATTTTAAATTTAAAAAAATAAAAATTTTAATTTAAAATTTTTTTTCATACTGCACTGTACATAGCTGTTTGTGTCCGTACCAGATCGAAATGTATCAGTACGGTCTGATTCATCTCATAATTAAATTATCCGATATATTATTATTATTTATATTATAATTTTTATAATCCTTTTAGCATAATTTTTTTTCTCTTAATGTTCTGAGATATATTAGAGTATGTGTAACCATATCCACAAAGCATAATATCCGATTACTTAAAATTAAATAATATAAAATAAAATTAATAATTAATAATATTAAATAGAATAAAAATATAAAGCGTACAAAAAATAGTATAACAAAAATTTTAAAAATACTAAATATAAATATATAAAAAACTAAGTCCCACATGGACGTCGTGGTGCCCGTGGTCGCTTGGACCTTCTCAGGAAGGTCCTCAACGGCTGCTCCTGCTCCTGCTGTGTTGGCTCCTCTCCTATATCAGTGGAGGAGGTCTGCTGGTCATGCTGCTCAGGAATAACGGATGCTGTTGGATCATCTATGGACTGAGCGATCTGTTCAACCCTCTCATCTGGATACATGGATGGGTCTGAAAAGAAAGTATCATCTGAGGGATGTAGGAAGAAGAAGGCGCTGCCATCTGTGGATCAAAAGGCAGTGGCATCTATGCAGTATCTAATGATGACATCTGTAGAATATACGGTGATGGTATATGTGAAACATATGGTGACGGCATATATCTCATATCTGGCACATCGACTGTTCTATACCAAGGCGCACAGCTATATGGATCAACACCAATCGCCACCAATATTTCAGAACTTGTTCTCTCTATCTCACGCAGTATCCAAATCTGTTCGTCCTCATCAATCGTAGATAAAGCACGATGAACGTCCAACACAAGATCCGACATAGAATCAATTTACAAAATAAAAATAAAACAGTCAATATACTATAAAATATAAAACAAAAATATAACACAAACAATATAAACTAATTTTCGTAGTCTTACCAAAAGACGCACAGCAGAACTCTCGTCCTCGTATCCGGGAACTGCATACCGAGGCTGTCCAATGACTCGCACTGTAATGCTAAAAAATCAAGCCATGTAGTCATCGGTATATGAACGGCCTCTCAAAATGAGATCACCATGAACAGTGTGATCTCGACGTGCATCCCAAATATCGATGTACTCTGCATATCTGATACGTCAGTCAATACGAGCTTTCCCTCGTCGATCAATACGATGAAGTCCCTAGCTGGTATCAAACTGCTCTGGGATATCCTGAATCTGACCAAACTGCCATAGGACACGATTGAAAAGATGCCACTCTACTACATCAAAATAAATAAGTGGCACCCTAGCAGTCCATATGTCATGTCCAACTGTACACATCTGCGGCAATAAAGCCAATATCTCATCTGTATATAGCTCCCACAAAAACTGATAGAGTTAAAATAAAAAAAAATTAGTACGCTAAAATTTTAATAGATTATGAATACTGTAAAATAATATTTGTAAAAAATTTAAAATTTATCCGTCTATATGTATCAACTAATGTATCCAACTGGCATTTATAAACCCGTGCCACTCTTGTTGATACATGATGAACGTTGAATGCAACGTTCCATCTGTTTCACAATCTACTCATGTTAAATAAATTTTATCGAATTTAAAACAGTAAGTTTCAAATAAAAAAAGTAATATTTTTATACCTATATCTTAATGGTCCGTCCAGTCTGAATGGAACATCAGGATCATGCTGCTCTGATGGCATCTCGAGCAACTGTCGTTGTAATGGACTGATAGTTGGCATACGCTCTCATACCCAAATCTGCAAATTTCAAAAAAATCATACATGATATACCCAATGTTTGGAATATAATTGAATATTAAAAATAAAAAATTTTAATTTACATACCTGTAATAATATAAGATAACTATTAATCTCGCTCTGATCAGCATAAGAACCCCGACACATAGCACTATACAGGCAAGCTAGTACTGCACTGCCCCAACTGAGTCTACGAGCGAAGTCTAAATCCTCTAATAATGGCAAAAACATCAACTTCATCTTATTCAATGAAGTATCAGGTAACAGGACACTACCTAACAATCACAGCACCTGACCCCTAACATACTGCTGCATCATCTCCTCTAGTGCATCATCCGCAATATTGAAATGTCGATAACGATCATCCAAACACTCAATCCTGAGTCGTGAATGATCGAAAAAGTGTGCGTCGGGCTCAAACCCTAGTAATCGCAAGCACAAAGCCTGCCACTCTGGAATGATGAGCGTGGGATCAACTTCGGTAACTGGATCGCCATCAACTGGTAGTCCAGTAAGGATGCTAACATCTTGTAAAGTGATGGTCGCCTCACCAAATGGAAGATGAAATGTGTGTATCTCTGGACGCCATCTCTCAAGCAAAGCAGTAATAAGATCAATGTCCATTTGTATATGACTGATCTGATATACTCCATAGAATCCAAGATATCGTAAATAATCCAGCACTCTATGTGGGATGTCCTCTGTCCTCCAGAAGTCAGCATCGGATCGTCATAGACGAAGGTATCTGGACTCCTGTAATAAAATATAATAATTAGATAATATATATGACTTTTCAAAAAAAAATTAAATAGTAAATAGGATTAGAATGCTTACGCCACCATCTAAAATAGTCTGTGATCGATGGTGCTTCTGCAATATAAGAATACTGCTATCTCGAGGATCGGGATACCGCGGATCGTAAGCCATAATACGCTAATAAATCTAAAATAATAATATTATCATAAGTGTATTAAACAATAAGAAATATGATATGATAGCCATTCATTTTATGAAAAATATATTTTAAACACAATATTGTTACACAATACAACTTAAACACAAAATTCAGTTCATCTCAGAATATTAAACACGTATATTCAAATACAATCTCATAGAAATACATAAAACAATGATGAAAATACATCTTCGGAGCCTTTAATTTCTTCCACTGCTTGAAGTTGAAGTGTGTTGAAGTACTCTAAGACAGTGACGGCGGTCATGATCCTGTTCCTTACCAATGCCACAGTGATTCTTACTTCTTATTTGCCTATCATCCATCTCATTTCGTAGTCTTGTTTACTTTGGTCTACTTTTTGCTTGGGTCTCAAACGATGATGATCAGGAATACATTTGAACATACGTGTATGCATCCAATAATCTTCATATGATAATGGATTAAAGTCACCGCTCCAAGCATTCATATATGCTGTAATTGTATATGCATCATCCATAAAATCACTAAAATGTACAGCAATTTCTTGACACACAGCTAAAACGTGTGAACATGGATATTTGTACATGCTCCACTTTTCATAAGAATATTTTTTTCAGCTAAAGTAACAGTATGAAAATTTTTTCCACCTCGTAACCCTGCACTTGCTCTCCTCGTAAGCACTTCATATATACCTCTTTAAAGGTTGAATGCTGTTACTCGGTGCTAGTTAGCTTTAACTTGATCTTCAGCAATCTTAATTGCAACATGAGGAGTAAAAAGATTATTTGGATTCTCTTCTACATATCTCAAGGCTTGGGCATGCCTTGTATTGAAGTATTTCATAAGATGATAAAATGTCATTTGAACACAAGCTGTAATTGGCACATTTCTAGCTCCTCGTAAAATACTGTTAAAAACCTCGGATAAATTTGTAGTTAAGACACCATAGCGCAGGCCATCTTCATGTGCCAACGTCCATTTCTCCTTGTTCTGCAGGAATACTGCTGTATAAATGGTCCAATAATTCTTGACGTGATAATGATGAAGATACTCTAATCATCCGATTTACAGGGTGACTGTACTGCACACCAGTTTCATCATTCTGTATCATGCCATCATAATACAATAGTACACGAACTCGAGTACTGACCATTTTCTCGGAGAAATCTATGGCAAAATCAAAATCAAAATATTTAGTATTACTAATTATTTTATCATTTCAAAAATTTACATGATAAATGCATCATATCATTAATAAATAGGTACAGATAGATCCTATCCCATTCGAGAATTGCATTAATTCTATCGGTTAATTACATTAATCAAATGATATGCAAAAGGGACCGAAAGAAATTTGGCAGTATTTTTCCTTAGTTCTCTCCACACGACTGAAAATGTATGAGGAGAACTAAAGAAAAATACTGTCAGAAATTTCTCTCGAACCCTCCGCATATCATTCGAATAATGTAATTACCTATAGAATTAAATACAATTTCAAACTGTCCAAACTGGACAATCAATTGATCAATGTATATATTTTACGGTACCCATACAAAAATATATAATCAAATATATATTTTATACGGATATCGTAGAATATCCTATATTGGTCAACTGACAGGTCTACGTTTTCATGAAATATAATATATTTTAAAATTTTTAAATTATGATTGAATCAAATTTTAAAATAAATCTGAATCTAATGAGATAAAAATAAAAAATAAAAAATAATGAGATAAAAATAAAAATTAAAGAGACTGAAATAGAAGGGTGCCGCAGGACCGCACGGGGCCCGTCGCCGCGGATCGAAAGAGAAGGGCGCCGTAGGGCCGCACGGGCCCACCGTCGGAGGGTCGCCACGGCCCTCCGGGGGCCGCCGTTGGGGCCCGCTGCCACGGCCCGCCATCGGGCCGTCGGGCCCATCGCCGAGGGGTCGCTGCAGGGGCCCGTCGCGGCCCATCGCCGGGGGGCCACCATCGGGGCCCGCCGCTGGGAGCCGTAGCCGGGGCTGCCATCGGGCGCGCGGGCCCGCCGCCGGCCCTCTGTCGCCGGCGGCCAAGGAAAAAAGGGAGAGAGAGAGAGGAAGAGGGAGAGAGAGAGAGGAAGAGGGAGAGGAGGGGCCGGTCAGGGAAGGAGGGTCGGGGCCCCCGCGAGGGGCCGCCGTCGGGGCGCGCTGGCCCGTCGCGGCCCTCTGTGCCGGCGGCCAAGGAAAAGAGGGAGAGAGAGAGGAAGAGGGAGAGAGAGAGGAAGAGGGGAGGAGGGGGCCGGCCAAGGGAAGGGGAGGGCCGGGGCCCGTCGCGGGGCCGCCGCGGGGCACCGGCCTGCCGCGGGGCCGCGTCGGGCGCGTCGGCTCGCCGCCGGCCCTCTGTCGTCGGTGGTCAAGGAAAAAGAGGGAGAGAGAGAGGAAGAGGGAGAGAGAGGAAGAGGAGAAGAGGGGCCGGCCAAGGGAAGGGGAGGGCCGGGGCCCGCCACGGGGGCCGCCGCCTGGGCGCGCCGGCCGCCGCCAGCCGTCTGTCACCAGCGGCCAAGTTAAAAGAGGGAGAGAGAGAGAGGAAGAGGGAGAGGAGGGGGCCGGCCAAGGGAAGGGGAGGGCCGGGGCCCGTCGCGGGGGCTGCCCGGGCGCGCCGGCCACCGCCGGCCCTCTGTCGTGGCGGCCAAGGAAAAAGAGGGAGAGAGAGAGGAAGAGGGAGAGAGGGGGCCGGCCAAGGGAAGGGGAGGGTCGGGGCCCGCCGCGGGGGCCGCCGCCGGGGCGCGCCGGCCCGCGCCGGCCCTCTGTCGCCGCGGCCAAGGAAAAAGAGGGAGAGAGAGAGAGGAAGAGGAGAGAAGAGGGAGAGAGAGAGGAAGAGGAAAGAGAGAGGAGGGAGCTCACCGTCTCGGGAGCTCGCGCCGTGCCGCGGAGAGGAGAAAAACCGGAGAAACGCCGGAGAAGAGGGAGAAGAGGAGAGAGGGGTTTTTTTTTTGGATTTTAAGCTTCAAAAATGCCAAAGGGAATGGCGTTTTCAAAAACGCCATTCTCTTTGCATTTTCCTCATTTTTTTCTCTTTTTTTTTTTTTATTTTTTTAATTTTTTTAATTTTTTTACTTATTTTTATATATTTTTTAATAAATAAAATTAATTTAAAATGGGCATAGTAATTTGAAATATAATTTTTTATTTAATTAAATTAATTTTTTTTTAATTAATAATTATAAATTTATTTTTTTATCATTTTTTATTTGAATTATAATTAAATTTTATTTTTTAATTTAAAATTATAATTTTTATTTTTAAATTAAAATTAGAATTTTTATTTTTTTTCAATTCAATTATTTTTTTTTTCTTTTTTATGGTATTTTTATTTTTTTTACACCAATTTTTTCTTTTTTTCAGATATTTTTTTAAAAAATAATTTGAAATGAAAAAATAATTTGAAATGATATTTTTTATTTTCATTAAAGTTAAAATTTTTATTTTTTAAAAATTTAATTTATAATTTTTATTTTTTCATATTTTTTTTCACTTTTCTTATGATTTTTTTTCTTTTATTTTTCTTGAATTCAAATTAAAATTTTAATTTTTTTATAATTTAAAATTATAATTTTTATTTTTTCTTATTTTTACCATTTTTTTATTTTTATAAATTTTTTTGAGGTATTTTTTTATTTTTTGAAATATTTTTTAAATAAATTAATTTGAAATGGAGAAAGTAATTTGGAATGATGTCTTTTATTTTAATTAAAATTAAAATTTTTATTTTTTAATTTAAAATTATAATTTTATTTTTTTTCTATTTTTTAAAATTTTAAATTTTTTATGATACTTTTATTTTTTATTTTTTATTTTTTGAATATTTTTTTAAAAAATTAATTTGAAACAAGAAACTAATTTGAAATGATGGTTTTTATTTGAATTAAAATTAAAATTTTAATTTTTTAAAATTTAAAATTATAATTTTTATTTTTTTTCATTTTTTCTCATTTTTTATGGTTTCTTTATTTTTTAAATTTTTTAAGATTTTTTTAGATATTTTTTTGAAAAATTAATTTTAAATAGATAAATAATTTAAAATTATCTTTTTTATTTGAATTGGAATTAAATTTTTATTTTTAGAATTATTCTAAATTATATTTTTATTTTTTTTTCAATTTTTTTTTTTCTTCTTTTATGATTTTTTTAAAAAAAATTAAAAATTTTATATATTTTTTATTTTATGATATTTTTAAGATCTTTTTTGAGATATTTTTTTAAAAAATTAATTTTAAATTAATTTTAGAATTATAATTTCTATTTTTTTGATTTTTTTATGATATTTTTATTTTTTTTACACAATTTTTTTAGATATTTTTTGAAAAAATAATTTGTAATCGAGATACTAATTTTAAATGATAATTTTTATTTTTATCGAAATTAAAATTTTATTTTTTATAATTTTTTTTTTTATTTTTTTTTTTTTATTTTTTTGAGGAAAAATAAAAAATATAAAAAATATGATATTTTTAAAAACTTCATTTGGAATGTATTTTTAAAAATATCATATTATTTGATTTTTTTATTATTATTATTATTATTTTTTGATGTGATTATGTAGAAAATAGGGTGACGTGAAAGCGTTTTATCGGTTTACATCATCTGGTAAATAAATTAAAAATTAATTATTTAGATAAATAATTTTTTTTTATATTAATTAGGAAAAGGACTCGGAATTCTTGCAGGGTTTCGACCAGAAAGCCCGGAAAAGCTGCTTTTCAGGGTTTCAGGCTTCGATGTCCGGAGAGATTTTCGTCGGATTTGGCGTTTTTTGGCTGCGTCCTCCTGTCGAGTAGGGAAAAAATCGCGGCTTGAGTTCTGGTTATTGTTGGGTTTCTTCCATCTCTGCTGGTTCTCGAATGTCTCTGAGAAATACCTGGAATCTCAGGCTCTTTTTTTGGTACCGATCTTGTTAGGGTTCTGTCTTCGTTTAAAGTGGAGGCAATTAGCCTTTTTGGCTTTACGTTTTGATTCTTTGAAGGGTTCCATCACTTATATCTGCTTCTGGGATCTTGGCATTCTCAGGTATGGTTCCTTTGGGTGCTTTATTATCTTAAAATGCACTAAATTTGTGTATCTTAAGGTGAAGAATTGCTGAATTTTAGCCTCTTCCAATGTTCTTAGATTTATAGGTTTCTTGCTTTCTTATATCTAGGGTTATCGAAGTATGTCTTTCTGGTAATTAGTTTAAACCCTGAACCATTTGGTTGTTTTTCCGCTTCAAAGCTTCAATTTTTTTACCTCCCTTTAGCTCTGCCCTGTGATTAGGTTTCTCCTCCTTTTTTGAACCTATTTCAGTGATTTGAGAGTTTTAGGTGATGATTATTTCAGAGATTTTTATTCTGTTTAGGTTTTTTGCGGCTTTTTGTTAAGATGAACCCAGAAAATGGGAGCTTTGCTCGGTGTGTGAGGCACCCGTCTCAGTTCTTCACTGGTTTCTGTTCCTTTTGCTTGGTTGAGAGGTTATCGAATGTTGGCTCTGCGGAACAAAGCTTGAAACATTCAGATGGTTTGCAGTGTGAAATTGTTGAGGCCTCTGCTGCCATTCATGATGCTGCTAATAAGCCTAATGAGATCAGAGTAAGGAGGACTCTTCTATCTTTGTTTCAGTTGGATGATGCTGAGAGCAAGGAAAATCCATCAAAAGACCATCTTGTGACAGAGAATCTGACTGCTGGGAATGCCATGTCTCTAGAAGATGGATATGGATGCAAAACTGGTGGCCCCATGTCTCTAAGGATGTTCAGGTTGAGGTGATGTCTAAGCATGGAGCAAGGATTTCAGCAAAAAATTCTGATGCTGCTGGTAATCTTACCGATACGGTTCAATCTGGCAAGATGGTTGAGCTCTTAGAAGATGAGAAGTTGAAAGACAAAAGTTTTTGGTTGGGTTCAGTGCTGTCAAAGAAGGGAATAAAATGGAGCATTAGTAGCACATTCAAGAAGAACCAGGTGAAAGTGAAGAGCTCGAGCAATGCAATTGAGGATAGACGGCTGGATAGCAAGACTATCTTCCGACATTCTTGTGACTGGAGGTCATCTCATGATTCGAGCAAAACCTCATCTTGGGAATTACCCAGACATTCGTGGGATGGTTCAATGGTGAGCAAGGCGCTAGCATGTTCATTTGCCTGCCTTGAAGAACGTGGAGGTAGTTGCAGCAGGATAAAAAGAAGTTCACCTGAAGTTATAAGTTCAGAGCCTAAGCCAACTGCTGATAATTGTGATGTTGGCAAAACTGATAATATGGCTTCAGCCAGTGATAAATCTTTATCATCAAAAAGCAGTTTGGGAAGCCTTTTCAGAGCGCAGAGTTACAAAGAATCTCACTCAGAAATTGCATTTTCAGGTATCAGTAGAAAAAAATCACACAGGTGGAGTAGAGTGTGGGATCGCAGTATAACTAGCCCTTTCAGGGATTTTGTAAAGAAACGTGAACACGTGTTGGAAAGGTCTCTGTCTGAGTCTTGGCAAGACCGGAAGGACAAGAGTATGGAAATTTTGGAATCTGATGGTGGAGTACAATATAATGGGAATGGCCTCATTTCTGTTAGACCTAGTCAGAGCATAAACCGAGTCATAAATTCTGCTAATGGTGATCTTCATAATCCTAGACCTGATTGGCAAAAGAAGAGGGCATACAGGCTTGGGCGAAGCCAGAGTGTACATTACTCTTCCCCTGGAAACTTGGATAATGGACTTCTTCGCTTTTATTTGACTCCTTTGAGAAGCAGCAGAAGAAATGCAAGCAAAAGTAGGATGAAAAAATCACATTCATTAGCCAGAGGCATCTTTGGGTTTTATTGAAAAGAACAGCATTGTACTCAAAAGGATCCTAAGTTCATAGTGGTTGTTATGCACTCATTCTAATGTAAAAAGTGCTTTCAAAGCAGAGGGACCCCTTATGGCTTTACCCTCCTGCTTCTCTATATGCTTCTGTGTTTCTTGAGGAAAGATCCTACCATATGATGCAGTCCAAGTCCATTTCTCGCTCTGGAAAAGCATTTGCAATCCTGAATGCTCTTTATGACTTTGAAGATGGAAAAAGATGTGCAGAATTTGCCTAGCTTGGTTGCAGCATGTTGTGTAAGTGCAACTAATGCTGTCTTTCTTTCTCTCTTTTTTTTTTTTTTTTTTTTTCAGATGCTAGGTAATATACAGTAGACAGGTCCATATTGTGAAAATTAGTGTAACTTATATTTGTTTCCTTGACAGATAATTACAAAATGCTGCCGTCAAATCTAACTGTTTTGTTTTCTAAATTCCAACAACAGGAATATATCATAGTTAGCTCTCTTTAAAATGAACAAAACTGAATCTACTTGAATATGAGCTTGAAAATTACTGGTGAATATCAATTGCTTAATTTTGATCCGACAAACTCCATAATGTTGCCAGATAAGTTTAGATCCTCTGCTGCTGATCCAACTTCAGTATTATGGAATATTGAATTCAGTTAAGGCACACATCTCACTGAATGAAAATTCAAGTAGCCTGAGATGTCAGCTCTCAGCCATTCTTTGCACCATGTCAGCATTTAACAAATTGAATTGTTGAAGAAAGCAAAGTACTTAAAAGTTTGGTGTGATAGCATCTATATATTGAGTATTTTATTTCCCAAGGAGGCCTCTGCTTCGTAGTTGAAGCCAAATTATTCTGCCTTGATTTCTTTAGTACTCATCCGGTTTCACAGTCATAGTATGGTTCTACTTTTGCATATCTTTTATCTTATTTCAAGCTTTGATACTCATGGATGTCCTAATGGCCCAATGACTAGATTATTAGTCTCACTGTATGCTTCTCTACTTCTCGTATATATGAGTGTTGTTCTAAATTTGTGTTCTCATTCTCTTACCTATCTGTAGGGTACTTCTTTGTGACCACTATGACAAGGTATCACTCTTTCTTAATCATTTTCAAATTCTTGATTAATATTGGTGGGAATAGATATGCTTTTGTCATCGGTAGCTGGAAAAAATGGGTGTTGCTTTCTGTCTTGATCGTTCTTCCCTGCCCTTCCTTTCGATTTATTCTGACCCTCAACTCGTGCTTCTTCATTATGTTTGTGTGACAACTCCGGTAAATCAGATGTATAAGTTAGATCCTTATATAAATGTGCAAGCCATATATCCATACATAAAACTATATATAAATATACACATGTACATGTATAGTAAATATCTATGCTTGTCACTTGGGACACTGGATGGGATATAATAGTTTAATATGGTAAGTCATCAAGTGATAATAAAGATTTATTTTTGTAGAGATAGTATGATTACTTTCATGGCATTAAAATGCTTATGTGGACTTGGTTATGGGTGGAGATGGATAATACCATCAATTCTGACCCTCAACTCGTGCTTCTTCATTATGTTTGTGTGACAACTCCGGTAAATCAGATGTATAAGTTACATCCTTATATAAATGTGCAAGCCATGTATCCATACATAAAACATATATATAAATATACACATGTACATGTATAGTAAGTATCTATGCTTGTCACTTGGGCACTGGATGAGATATAATAGTTTAATATGGTAAGTCATCAAGTGATAATAAAGATTATTTTTGTAGAGATAGTATGATTACCTTGATGGCATTAAAATGCTTATGTGGACTTGGTTATGGGTGGAGATGGATAATACCATCAATTCTGATGATTTATATGACTGCCTCTTGGGACCTGGCAGCTTGTTGTTTGGAAATTGGGTTTAGGATACTTAGAAATTATGTAATCATAATGACTGATAAGTTTTTCTCTATATCATTGAGCCATCATTCTCCGACACAATGCATGGAGCTCATGCGTGTTTTGGTTGATCATACTCTTGATTGTTTTTCTCTGGGACACCAGGCTTCTTTACATCTATTAGGCTTTATATCTAAATTAGGCTTTATATCTAAATTTCCTCATCGCATAGGTTGTGCCTAGTTACAGAAGTGGTGGGGCCAAAAACAACTATTAAGTTTTTTTTTTAACTCAAAATGGAACTTAGTCTAAGAGGATAAATGAATCGTTGTACAAGAAAATTCATTTCCTGTTGCTATAATTTGGCCTGTTTAAAAAAGTAGAGATATGTTTGTTCTTCTATATATTGTAATTCCACCGAAGCCTATTTCAAGGTAAACAAAATGTGCTTGGATAAATTGTAGTGACTGCTATTGTCTAACCCTTTTCTGCTTAGTTCAAAATTTTGAAGAATTTAAAGGTGCCGTCTTAAAGATGAGTATAAGCATATGACATGGTTTGAATAATCAATGCTGAGTGTTGTACGTTAACTGATAAAATGTTGAACTTTTTTAATGCTAGGTATGAAGTATCATATACTTATGTTTCAAATCCAAAACACTACTCAATGACCAACTCCTATCATGTGGATTAACTAGATTTACTTGTAATTGTAACATACATCATCTTGTGAATTTCGATCATGTTAAATGAACCGTATAAAACAAGTTCTTAGATACACATTCTATTGTTAAGGGTGGCAAGCAGTGGGTCAGGTCCGGTAGGGCCTAACCCGAACCCAACTTGCCATCAAGTCAGTCATGCCCAAACTGAACCCGACCCATGCCTAACCAGCCAACCTGCAACAAACCTGCCGACCTATTTAAGGCCCCAGGGCTTTGTATTAAGTAGGAAGACTGTTTTAGGCTTATTTTTCATAGTTGTTGGACCATTATGCCACAACTCATCTTTGTTTTAGTTCTAAGCCATTAGATCAATGGTCCAATGGCTCATATTACATTATTTTCTAAAATACACATAAATATCAAAATTATATGTAAACTCTTTCTATGACCTGATGGGTTAATGGGCCCTAAACAGAACAAAACCCAACTTGCTAGCTGGTTGGGATTGGTTGACTGATATCTAACCCACAAACCCAATGTGTCAGGTTAGATGGGTTGGATCAGGTAATGGGTTGAGTTAGAAATTGCTACCCCTAGCTTTTGTTGATAAACATCTCTAACGAAACACAACAAATGCATATTAAATACTAGAAGTATTAATTTCTTATCAATTAAAAAAATGATCTTACAAGAATGTGTTATCAAAAAGAATGGGCATCAGAAATATCACTATGCAGCATTGCACATTGTGATTGAAATTATGTATGAAACAATACCAATATTTTACACATAAACAAGTGGGTGTGCATGTTGGGATGATACTCCCTGAGATGTTAATATTTGTCCATGTCATCATGTCAAAACAAGACATATAATATAATAATATTTGGTATAATCTTGGACAAAAGAATAAAAAAAGAGAAAAAGCAACAGATGAACAAACAAATTGGCTCAATTAAAATTTTGAAAATTAATGAAAATTTTGAGTTGTTGAGTGGCCAAAGAACAGAAGAAGCTTGTATCAAATTTTAGGTAATCACAAGAGAAATTTGCAAAATTTGGACTCCATAGGACATAAAGAAATATCTTTTAAAGTTGATAATCCCTAACTTAGACTTCCCAACCTGCCCAAGCCTACATGAGAAAATTAGATTAAGCTCCACATCTGCAACCCATTAAATTTCGGATCAACCCAAATTAGATTGATCTGAGTTCATTAAATTTAGTCTAGTGTCAAAAATTGATCGTTTTTCTAACGTGAGGGACAGGGGGTGCATCTCTCAGTCCTTGTTTGAAAAACATCTACTCGATCCACCTCCATCTTTGGCTCCACCTTGCTACTCTCATAAGCTTAGTCCCATACTCTCTGTTTATCCATCACATGCAACTATCATAGTCTTTGCTTTTCTCTGGACATTCAACATTGCTTCTTCTGCCTTGATTCGATGATGGTTGGTGAATTGTAACAACAATTGCTAGAACCTTCAAGTGCAAAGAAAGGAGTGGGAAGGTACGTGCCAAAAAAAAGTAGTGGGAAGGGAATAGGGTGGAGGGAGAGGGACAAGGAGTGGGTGGGGCATGAAAAGGATGAGGGCAGAATTGATCTGGGAGAGAGGAAGAGAAGGGGGTGGTATAGGAGGGCCATGCATGTAGGGTGAGGTAATGTAGGGTGAGGTGAACTTTATTCCCTTTTAAATATTTCTATTTTGTTTTTAATTTTTGAAATTGATATTTGGTTGATTTTAAGTCAATCTGGACTTATAAATGTCTGGTACAAAATTTGCATGTTGTTGATACAAAGAATATATAATTGCACTCTTTAAGAGTATTTCATCAAATTTGGTTTCAGTTTGAGCAGGTATAAAGTCAAATCACAAGAAAAGCCTTGGTGTATGGTTTTTTTTTTTTTTTGGTAGAATCTTGAGCCAAAATTCCTAAATCCTTGATTGTTACTCTTAAGAATAAATTTATCATGCTAATCTTGAACTTAGCTGTACGTAGTTATCTTTCAAGAAAATATCTGCAGTAGTTAGTGTTGGAGCAATTAGATCTACTTCTTTCGATTCATGGTCGATGCCTGGCTGACGGTCGGCACCCCGACTATGTGTCGGCATCTGATCATGGACCTTCAAAGCCAGACTGTCAAAGGAGTTCTGGTTCGACTACAACAAGTTCATAACCCCGATATACAATCGATATCATGGAACATAGCTGACTATCAGTCGGCAAGCCGACTGATTGTTGGTAACTTCTGATTGTCTTCTCTACAATAAACCTTAATAACTCATTGACTATATAATCGATGGCCAGTCGGTATATCAGAGTCACTGACCGATGGCCTGTCGATAGATCAAAAGCACTGACATATAGTCGGTATGTCAATATTATCGACATACAGTCGGTATATCAGAATATACAACCATGGATAACAGCTCTATACCACGACTGTTAGTAGGCATAAACTGTCCACTAAATTCATGATCATGATCCGATAACAGGGGTTAACTATCTTTCGTGCCATAACAAGCGGACTATGTTTGACGGTTATACCCAAAATGCCTATAAAAGGGAGATAAGGAAATAGCGATGGTAAGAGGCTTTTGACTGGGCAAAATTCTGCCAAATTTATTAGCAATTTTATTGTTTACTACTCCTCGCTGACTTAGGCATCGGAGAGTCTCTATCGGACATAATTCAGCTCAAGAATATTGACCGTCGACTTATCGAGCTTCGAATGGATGGCCGAGGGTCCTCCAACGACTTCACATCCACACTACATCTTTCTCCCGACGTATCTTGGATGAGCCGATTTTGACTCGGTTCAAGATGCCACAGATGGAGTCTTATGATGGCTTCACCGACTTGTTGACCACTTGGAGAGCTACAAGACTTTCATGATGATTCAAGGGCCAACCGATGCCTTCTTATGCTTTGATTTTTCGCTACCATCCGGAAAGCTACTCGGGCTTAGTATTGTGGGCTCCAGTCAGAAAGTATCCACTCCTTCGAGCAGCTGGAGTAATCGTTTGTGGTCCACTTCAGCACCAGCAGAGAATGCCATGAACATTCGATAGTCTCTTTTTCATCAAGCAGAATGAAGGAGAGACTCTAAGGAGTTTTGTGGCGTATTTCAATGCCGCCACGCTTGAAGTCCGAGACCTCAATGAGGATATGGCCATCTCGACATGAAGAGGGGTTGAGAGATTTTAGATTTACTTATTTTTGGATAAGATCTTTCCTCAGACATATGTCGAGCTTCTTGAGCGCGTATATAAATATATCCGTGCGATGAAGGCACTATTGTCTGACGCCAGTCTGAAGGAAAAGGTTAGAAGAAAAAGAAGCAAAAGAACGGGGCTTCAACTGGACCAACTCGGCAATCGACCGACAAGGGAACTTCATCCTCCGACGGAGTCCGAAATCGAATAACTTCGATTATAGATATGACTCCTACACTCCTTTCCTGCTCCTCGTGCACAGATCTTAATGAAAATTGAGGGAGAAGAATACCTCCGTCGCCCCCCACCGATGAAAGCACTATCGAGGAGCCGCGACAAGAGGAAGTACTGTTGGTTTCATCGTAATCATAGTCACGATACGAACAGTGTATTCAATTCAAGATGAAATAGAAGTCCTGATTCGACGAGGCTATCTTGAGAAATTTGATGCGATCGTTGACTCAACCTCCTACCGACCAACAACCTCAGTTTCAATTTGGGGAAGCAAACAACAACCGACCAACAATGAGAGTCATCAATATGATTTCGACGATCGAGAGACTGGAGGGCAAGTTTCGAAGAAGAATCGTCCAAAAAGCAATGACATGATAATGTAATCTCTTTTTCGGATGATAATATTCAAAGAGTACAAATTTCTCATGATGATGCTGTCGTCGTCTCGATGATGATAGCAAACTATAATGTAAAAAAAAATTCGTAGATAATAGAAGCTAATGGATGTGTTATTCTACTTTGCTTTTCATAAATATGACTACCGACTGATGACTCAAAGAATCTCAATATCCTTAGTCGACTTCACTGAAGATGCAATCAATGTGGAGGAGAAATTACTCTCCCTCTGATTGCAGAATCGAACCACGACAAAGACCATCCTCTTAATGTTTGCCGTTGTCGAGTGCCTTTGATTTACAATATCATACTCAGACGATCAGGACTTAATGTGTTGAGAGCGGTTGTCTTGACTTACCATCTACTTGTCCGATTTTCGATAAAGAATAGGATCGGCAAAATACGAAGACATCAACAACTGGTCTGACACTGCTTCATGGTCTCTGTCGATGGCAGTAAACTCGAAGACCCTCTGTCGGTTGATAAACTAGACCAGAGGGATAATAAAGAAAGGGCTGAGCCAGTCAAACAACTGATCTCGATCACATCGAGAAAAATTATTCGACTAAAACCATTCAAATCGAGTCAATTCTACCTGAGTCGGAACAAAAGCAATTGGTAAAATACTGAGAGCGAATGCCGATGTCTTTGCTTGGTCGGCAGCCGACATGCTTAGAATTCCTCAGAAGTAATAACTCACCGATTGAACATCGATCAAGTTAAATCGGTGAGACAGAAGAAAAGATCTTTTGCTCCAAAGAGGCAAAAGATCATCGATGAAGAAGTAGATAAACTTCTTACAGCAGGCTTCATCAGAGAAGCCAACTATCCGAATTGGCTAGCCAATATTGTGATGGTGAGGAAAGCCAATGAAAAATGATAGATTTGCATCGACTATACCAACTTGAATGAAACATGCCTGAAGGACAGCTTCCTTCTAACAAAGTTTGATCAACTAGTCGATGCAACGTTGGGGCATAAACTCTTTAGCTTCATGGATGTTTTCTCAGGATACAATCAGATCTGAATGGTGCTCGAAGATGAAAAGAATACTGTCTTCACAATTGATAAGGATATTTACTACTACAAAGTGATGTCATTCGGTCTGAAGAATGCTGAGGCGACGTACCAACGGTTAGTTAACAAAGTGTTCAAAGCACAAATCGGCCACAATATAAAGTTTATGTCGACGACATACTGATGAAAAGCACTGAAACTTGTGATCATGTCCAAGACTTAGAGGAGGCTTTCAACACACTTCGACGACATCGAATAAAGCTAAATCCGACTAAGTGTGCATTCGGCATGACAGCTGGAATGTTTCCCAGGTTTCTCATGTCATAGTAGAGAATTGAAGTTAATCCGAAGAAGATAAAGGCTATTCTTGACATGAAGCATCTCAGTTTCAAGAAGAGATACAGCAACTAAATGAAGGATTGCCACACTTAGCTGATTTATCTTGAAGTTGGCAGAAAAGTATTTGTTTTCTTTAAGATCTTATAGCAAACAAAGAACTTCTCATGATCGGACGAATATCGACAGGCCTTTGAAGATTTGAAAAGGTACCTAACATCTCCTCCACTGCTTACAAAATTAAAGGAGGGAGAAACGTTGTATCTTTATTTAGCAACTTCTTCAGAAGCAGTTAGTTCGATTCTTGTCAGGAAGACAAAAATCAAATTCAACAATCTATCTACTACATCAGCAAAGTACTTTATAATACTAAGACTAGATACTCGAAAGCAGAGAAGATGATCTACGCTTTGATTATATCGACTCAGCGACTTCGATCATACTTTCAAGTACATTCAGTGGTCATCTTAATAGATCAGCCCTTGAAGAAATCTTACATGATCAGATACCTCTGATCGGATAGCAAAGTGGGTGATCAAACTCAGTGAATTCGATATACAGTATCATCCACAACCATCAATGAAAGCTCAAATCTTGGATGATTTTGTCGCTGAGTGCATTATATGCGACAACAATCTGATCATAAATCTAATGACAAATCGGAGCAAATTGAGAATCCAGAGGCTGAATTAGAATCTGTTTAGGTGTTACATGTTGATGTAGCAGCCAACGCTCAAAAAATGGAGCCACCTCATCCTCACCAACTTCGAAGGGACAGTGACTGAGTACGCCTCTGTTCAACTTCAAAGCTTCTGATAATCAAGCTGAATATGAAGCCTTATTAGTCGGTTTGAAGATAACAAAAGAGTTTGGTATAGACAACTTGAAGGTCTTCACCGACTTACAATTAATCACCAGACAAGTTAAAGGAGAATTTGAAGTTCGAAATCCGATCATAGTGAAGTACCTTCAAAAGGTAAAGGTTTCATTCATACCTTCATAAATTTTGAGATCTCCCATATTTTTAGAATAGAAAATACACACACTGACATACTTTTCGACTAGCGACTACTTCAATCTACTTGACCGAATGTTCATCGAATATCTCGAACAATTGAGTATCGATAAGGTCGACGAAGTGTAACAAATAAATGACGAACCAAGCTGGATGAATCTGATCATCCTGTACTTGATCGATGGGATTCTACTCAGGACTCGTTAGAAGCCAAATGACTAAGGTGGATGGCTTCACAGTATGTTCTGATGAATGGATAGCTATACAAAAAGTCATTCTCTCTTCCATTCCTTAAGTGCTTGAGACCTACTAAAGTCGATTATGCTCTCCGAGAAGTCTACGAAGGGATTTATGAAAATCAATTGGAGAGAAAATCACTGGCTTACAAAGTTCTACAATAAGATACTATTGGCCCACCATAAGGAAGAATGCAGTCGAGCTTGTTCGGAGATGCGAAGCATGTCAAAAGTATGCTAACATACAGCATCTACCTGCTAGCCAATTAACGTCAATCATTGTACCATGGCCATTTATATAATGGAGAATCGACAGACTCGGTCCCTTCCCTCCAGCGACCAGTCAAAGAAAGTTCTTAGTCATCGTAGTGGATTATTTGATCAAGTGGATGGAAGTCGAACCCCTTAGTGTAAATCACTGAAGGCAAAATGGAAGACTTCATTTAAAAATCCATCATATGTTGGTTCGGATTGTCACATACCATCATCACAACAATGGTCGATAATTTAACAATCAGAAGTTCAAAGAGTTCTGTGCAAAACTCATATCATGCACAAACTCACCTCTGTCGGCCATCCGCAATCAAATGGTGAGACGGAAGTGACAAACCGAACGATTCTACATGGTTTCAAAATCTGACTAAATGAAGCTAAGAGCTTATGGGTAGAAGAGTTATATCCGATCTTATGGACTTATCGGACGACTCCTCACATCCCAACAGAAGAGTCACTGTTTGACTTTGCATATGGAACGGAAGCAGTGATTTCATTGGAGATTGGACTACCATCAATGAGGGTCAAATAGTTTGCAGAGCCAAGTAACTTCGACTGTCGAAGAGCCAGTTTGGACTTACTCTAGGAGGTTCGCAGCAAGCTCAAATAAGAATGGCCACATATCGATAAAGAGTAGTTCGGTATTAAATGCAAGGGTCAAACTGAAGGTCTTCCATTCCGGAGACTTGATCTTAAGAAAAGCAGAAGTTTCAAGATCCTTAGATCAAAAAAATTATCTCCAAATTAGGAAGGCCCCTACAGGATGATCAAAATCCATCGTCTGGATGTGTATCGACTAGAGACCCTCGACAGAATGACTGTCTCTCAGACATGGAATGCTGACAATTTATGGATGTATTATCAGTGAAGTTTGTCTTAATGAGATGATATATTCGAAATGACATTTCGTTTTCAACAAATCCTCGATTGGATATTCGACTATTTACAAATATGAAATGCTTGATCGATGACCTATCGGCTAATCTACATTCTGACTTCGATCGATTAAATCTACATACCAACACAGATCAAACAACTATATATATCGATTCGACTACAGTCAAACGGAATGATATGTCGGCTCGACTACGATCGAGTGAATAATATACTGATTCAGTTAAGATCGAGTGGAATGATATGCCGACTGACTAAGATCGAGCGGAATGATATGCTAACTCGGTTAAGGTCGAGCGGAATGATATACCGACTCGACTAAGATCAAACGGAATGATATGCCGACTCGATTACGATTGAGAGAAATGCTATGCCGACTCGACTAAGATCGAGCAGAAGATATACCAACTCAACTCGATTGGTCAAAAAATATTCGGCAGACTCTACAACATCAACTATCGACTGTATGGCAACTTTGGCAACAATCATCTACGATGAATCATACATTCAAAGAGACTTCGAAAAGGCTCTTTCATTTATCTAACTGAAGCTTACAAAATCAGACTGAAGTCCGGTACAAAAAGAGAAAGTCTAACTACACCGACTGATGCTCGTCTTCACCAGCAATTGTTTCAATTATCGCTATTGCTTTGGTCTCTTGGACTTCGACGGTAGTCGTTCTACTTCGGTTGACGTCGGTGCAGCTTCTTCAATCGGAGCAGCCTCTACGGCAGTCGAGCTACATCTACCTCCCTTTCTTCAGGAGCAGGGATGGTGATGCTACTCAAGTCAAGGTGCAGGTAAAGCTTCCCAATAGCATCTCTGCAATCATCGTACCCGACCCAATATGCCTCATCACTGCCCTCGAGGACTTCTTGTTTGAAATGTTTAGACTGTTTGTAGTCCTTGATGGCTCGATTAAGAGCCTCCTGAGTAGTCTTCGTCACTTTTTTTGCGGCAGCCGACTCAGCATCGGCTAGTGCTAGCCATATTTCGGTCGTCCGATGCTGCTCCCGCACAAGTTCTAGCTCACTGAAGCAGTCGTCACATTCCCTTAGAGATGGTTAATTACATTCTTCTTCTTCTAGATTGAGGCTCTTGGGACTTGACAGACTGTTGAGCTAACTCCAATTCAGCTTGCGCCGACTCCAACTCGGCTTTCACACGAGAAATCTCTTCTTGATACTTCTCCCGCTCAGTTGCCGCTTGAAGGCATTTATGACAACAGCTTTGTCGACGTTTGCAGCCGTAATTTTTTCGGCCCATGTCTGACGGAGATCTATGATTTCCCAATATCCTCTCTCCAATGCCGACATATCGTGCACCAGCTGAAAAGAAGAAGAGAACAATTAGAAAAAGCAAGTAGAAAAGCAAGCGAAAAATGGAATACCGACTTGCACTGGGGATTATCGGGTAAAACGACAAGGACAGATCAGACACGGTCTAACTCCTATTCTCCCAGTCTACCGAAGGATTGCGAGCTCCAGGAGCTTTTTGGCCAGTTTGGATCACCTAAGGCCGATTCACCAGTGGGTATCGAATGTCGCAATGCTCCGTGAAGCTTTCCGAAGCATCATTGCCAATTGCACCATCTAAAATTTTGGCGCTTTTCCACGATCTTCGATGAACGGCTGACCAATTGGCACTGCCATTCAATGGGAGTCAAAGATCGCTGAGGTGATGACGGCGTCCGAGATGTCATCGACACCGCACTAACTAGTGGTGCTACGCTGCTAGTGACGGTTCGACGATCATCACATTGTCTTGAATGCCCGAAGAAGCTTTGACTATTGGTGGAACTTTGGGGTCAGCAGTGCAACGACAGGATTTGCGCGGGCTTTAAAGTTCCCACCGAGGGTGTGTCGGGTCGGCCTTTTTTGGACCCCGAGATGGATCCATACCGACAGGCCTCTTCCTTATGGCACTCCACTGAATCTTATCCGCTGACAGTCTTATGCCTACAAAAAGATGAAATGACTTAGCTATAAAGTTTTGAAGTCAAGTAAAAAAAAGGTCGAAGCACATTATACTATACCAATGGAAGGTGCCAAAGTAAGTCCGGCATCGTACAGGTTCTGCTCCTTCAGCAGCTCTCGTTGCGGAGGGACTTCTATATCTTTCAGACACAGGAAGTCTTTTTGATCGACGACATCGACTCGGTTGTTATCATTCAGGCCCAATTTCGATGCACTCTAAGAAGATGGAAAACTTCAAGTCGAAGAAAAATAAAAAAGAACTGATTCTTCCATCCATGGATGGAAGAAGGAAGGCTGGATACGAGATGTTGACTCTATCTTGGGCCAAAGAACCACCAATCCTTGGCCTTGAGGTGTGGGCGAAGAATGAAGAAAGCACGAAAGAGATGGTCTGGGATTGGTTGGAATCATGTGACACAACAAACCAAAGCTGATGATTAGCCGAATGGAGTTCGGGGTCAACTGGGCAGGATAGATTCTATAATAATCAAGAAGATTTTGAATAAATTTGAGAATCGAAAATGAAGACCGGTCCGAAGGTCCTCTATATAGATCGCTATCTGGCCTGAAAAAGGAGAATTCATCCGACCATCCGGATCAGGTGCATAAAGTTGAAATTGCTTCGGAATGCGATATTATTTTTGGAGCTGAAAGACATTGGATTCGACAAGGAAAAACTTCTATGTCTGGATCCAGAAGAGAATCGTCAATCGGATTATTGATCTATTATCCCGAGAGGTTCATCTTCCCTAACTTTATCCTTGCCCTTTCTACTGCTACTAGTCATGAATAATGGCGGACAAATCAACAAGAAGTAAGAAAGAAGGAGACTAGGAAAAGAAACAATGAAAGGAAGGAAAAGGGGGAGGCCAACCTGGACACAAAGGATTCCATGAAGCGAAGAACAAAGAGAAGATGATTTCCCTTTCCCTGAAGCTCTCGACACCTACGAAAAAACTCTCGATTGCAGACAAAGTTGTAGCAGAAGATCGAAAAGGAAGAAAGCAACCTTATATATATAGAACCCTCAATGACGTGATAAGCTTGTTCAAATCAAGATTGTCCAGTTCTGACAATGGCAACATCTGGACCGACCATCGTTCGGACTTTTCAACGCATCTACTGTCTGATCGAAACACGTTGGCACTATCCGCATGAATAGTTAGAATCAATAATTGTTGGATGCATAGCGGCATCCGAATAGTCAGAATCAAATTGATCGGATCAGTCTAGTCGCCTAACCGATTGCAACATTAATAACCGTCTCTTCGACTAGACATCTTAATGATGATAGCACAACCACCGAAATGATAATACGGCTGGAAGATATTGTTTTCAAGGGAATCATTAATACCTGCAACTAACACGATCGTAAAATTGGGGCTTGAAATCATAAGAAAGATATGCTGACTCCCGTCGTCCAACGTGTCAAGCCACTTTGGATTTGGGAGTGAAGGGCAACTGTTAGGGCAATCGATTTGCTTCCCCGATTCACGATCGGCGCCTGATTGATGGTCGGCACCCCGACTATGTGTTGGCATATGATGGTGGACCATCAAAGCCAAACCGTCAGAGAGTTCTTGTTCGACTATAACATCTACAAGGTTCATAACCCCAACATACAATCGGCATCATTGAACACAGTCGACAAGCCAGTTGATTGTCGGTAACTTTCGATTGTCTTCCCTACAACAAAGCTTAATGACTCGATCGACTATATAACCAATGGCAGTCAGTATATTAGAGTCACCGATCGATGGTCTGTCGGTAGATCAAAAGCATCGACATATAGTCGGTATGTCAATATTACCGACACACAATCAGCACATCAGAATACACAACCATAGGTAACGGCTCTATACCACGACTGTTAGTGGGCATAAATTGCCTACTAACTCCACGATCATGGTCCGATAACAGGGGTTAACTATCCTTTCATGCCACAACAAGTGGGACTTCACGTGTTCGACGGTTACACCCAAAATGTCTATAAAAGGGAGGTAAGAGAACAACAATGGTAAGAGGCTTTTGATTGGACAAAATTATGTCAAATTCTATTCACAATTCTACTGTTCACCACTCTTCGCTGACTTAAGCATCGGAGGGTCCCTATCGGACACAACTTCGATCAGTGTGGATTTGTTTTGCAGGTCGCTCTTCACTGGACTCAGGCACATTTGGGAATTGGCCGCAACCGTTAGCATTTCTATTAATTCACTCTGCTAACTTTGCTGATCATCTGAGAAAATATTTCACCTGTTCAGCCAGTTGGAGTTTGCATGTCTGTCCTTTGCAAACTAGTATTTTACATACCAGGTGGATTCTAACTCTTTTCTGCATTCTATACTAAGCTAATAACAATTAGTCTGTCTAATGATTTTAGGTTGTGTGATGGCCCGGTCCGAGTAAGAATCCCAGCCCACAAAGCCCCAAAAAAAAAACAGAGGAGAAGAACTCCCGAAGGGAGTCTTCTTCCTCCTCTCGCCGGCTCCCAATCAGAGTTAGAAAAATCCCTCCTCTCGCTCTATTTAAGGAGGAGATCCCTCCTCTCTCCCTTCCACCGAAGATCCTAAGCCCAGTCAGCGGCAATCGTCGGAAAACCACTGCGGAAGACCGACCTGTGTCCGTTCAATTTGCTCGCTGGAAAAGCCTCACTGGCATCGGAGGTAAGCCTCCTTCCCTTCCTCTCTTCTCTCCTTTCCTTTCCATGCCGGTGTGCATGCTCGTCGGTGACCGGAGTCGCCGGATTTCTTTGAGAAAAAGGGGGGTTTCCGATTCCGTTGGATGTTTGGGCCCGGTGGTCACCACCGACCACCAGTTGGCCCTCCTCTTGTCGTTGGGCCCCCCCTCCTGCCGACGGTGCCCCACACCGGCTACACCGTCGGTCGGAACTCCAAGGAGGGGACTTGCGGTCCTTGTTTCGGCCAGGAAAGAGCCCGAAGAAGAAAAGAAAAAGAAGAAGAAGGAAAAAGAAAAAGAAAAGAAAAAGAAGAAGAAGGAAGAAAAAGAAAAAGAAAAAAGAAGGAAAAGAAAAGAAAAAGAAAAAAAAAGAAAAAAATAATATAATAATAATAAATAGGATTTTCTCTCCTCTCTCTTCCGTGAAGAAAAAAAAAGAAAGAAAGAAAGAAAGAAAGAAGAAAGAAAAAAATAAATTAATTAATAAATAATGATATAAATAATAAAATATGAGAAAGAGAGTTTCTCTCTCTTCCTCTCTTTCTTCAGCCTGAACTAGTATTTTTTCTCTCTAAAATTGACTTTCTCTCTCTATTTTCTCTCTTAAATCCTCTCTCTAGATTATTTCTCTCTCTTAAGATTTTCTAAAATTTTGAGAAGAATGATGATGAATTTAATGATCCTAGTGATGGATTTTTGATCTGGGATCGTCGGACGGTACACCACATCCACTTTGATCAGATCAGATATTTTTAGATTTTATTTCTCATGATTTTATTGAATTATCCACATGATAATTTCAGCATGATTTGATCCGATCGATCGGATTTGTTGAATCATATTGTCTGAAGAATTCAAGATGAGTTTTCTCTCTCTAAAATTTTTTTTCTCTAGAATTTTTTTCTCTAAAATATTCTCTCTTGATTGATTCTCTTCTAAAAAGGTTAGTGAATGAAAAAATTTTTTTAATAGTCCTGATCTGATTCTAATGAAGAATCCTGATCCATGATTGTCAGACAATGTACTGGCACCCACTTAATCAGACCATGAATCTTTAGATTTGATCATCCATGATCCCGATCTAGCCATTACTTGATTTGATCATGTTGATTTCATCAATCGAGATATTGGATCAATCGTAATGTTGGATTGTGTCACCTGATCAATTCGAATTGTACCTCATGAATTCTCTCTCCTCTGATTTTCTCTCTCCACTTGATTTTATGAAATCGATGAAGAAACCTCGGTCCTATCACTTCTTATCCGATTTGATCTAATAGTCAAACTTTGAATCGTTTAGATCCTAATTAGATTTTAATTAGATGAAATTAGATGATCGGACCAATCTAAATCGTTAAATATGGTATTCATATTCTTTCTAATTATTGAAATTGATTCTGTATAGGATTGTGGATGTTTGATCATGGGATATCGCGATATGATCTATAACAAATTTTTGAAAAAAATTTATAGAATTATGTGGATTTATTGGAATGCGTTCGAGGTAAGTAATGTTTCATTTTTTCTAGATTTATCGAAAATTATAATATATTTTTCTGATATGATTTGTGAAACGATGCATGAATTGGATGAATGATATTTTGTTATGAAAATATCTTATTTAAAATTTATGATGAAGCATGATTGAACATATTGATTTCATGATGCATTATATTGATTGATTTCGATACTACATGATTATATGTTTTATTATCAAAAATTAGAATATGAAATATGATTTATGAAGAATTATGATATAAGAAACATTATGAATTGACAATCTGACTATGTAAAGGACCCCGCAATGGGGGCATATACGTTGGTAATTGATTTGTCCTGAGGGTTTACGTCGTCAGAGAGACCAGCGGATTTCGAAGGACTTTGCTGCCAGATGATTCGCAGCTCACCGCAAGAAGATACGCGGTGTTATGACCCTGCACAGAAAAATATGGTCATAGTCATGGTTGACGAAAAGAATTTAAGAATGAAAGAAATTGAAACCTGAAAAGAAACTTGAATTTTTGAAAAAAAAATGAATTTGGCATGAATTATATTGCATAATTGAAAATTGATTTCGAATTAATGAACTCTATATGCTTATTTTCTATAAATGATTATTTACTTAAATGCCTGATGAAATTGTTGAGAAGTGATTATTGCTTACTGGGCTGTCTAGCTCATTACCTCCTATTTTACTTTTTTACAGATATTGAGAAATTAAGATGATACAAGATATGAATGGAAGAGTGATCAGAAGCAGAATCTTCATACTTTTAATTTAGATTGAAAGTCTTATTGAATTTGATGTAAGGCCTATGAATTATTGTTGAATTTATTAAGATATTAAAGAAGAAATTTAGATCGTTATGTTTTGGATTTAAATTATTGACTATTATTCCACTATTGTTTTAGGATGCATGATAAGATGTCTTGCATGCTTATGGAAAGAGTTTTCTATGAGTATGCGGCGATTGCCATGACTCTCGATTCACAATTTCGGATCGGTGGCATGACAATTAATATGGTATCAGAGCATAAGTGGATGAATTATGAAACATAGAATCAGATATAGAATGGTGTAAGTGGATAGACACGAGGGACATTATAGTGTAGATCTTTGATGATTGTAGTGGGAGAATATTTAAAAATTTTGATTAAACATTGAGATTATGTATAAAAGGATTGCAAGAGATTATGACATATGGAGTTTGAAATATGATGGATAATCTATAGATCATGATATGATTAGTTAGATCTTGATCGAAAGTAATCATAAAAGAATTGACATAAAATTTTATTATGCATTATGGTTATTAATTTGATCATTGATTATTCAAGTGAATCGTAAGTTCAAATTCGATGTGGAATAATACTATGATATTACTTCTAGTTGAGAAGTTGACTATTATTGGAAAGATAAAGATTTGACGATAAAATATTGTTCCAGAATGGCTAAAAAATTTTTTTTATGATGCTTGATTGGAATATTCATCGAAATTGAACTTGGTATGTGATCATATATATAAAGTGACATATTAGATGAATGCATATTTTAGGATATTACAAAGAAACCTATTTCTTATTAATGAAATTGATTATGAGGTTGTAGAATATTCATCGTACTGAAATCTTTAATCATCATCTTAGATCTAGATAATGGATCTTCTTATGTCTTTGGAGACTACATGATGTGTATGAAATTTAATTTAAGATTTCGTATCTAAGTTGATCAAGAGATTTTTGATATTATTGTTGAGATTGGTAATGAAAAATTGATATCTTTAGATTAAGAAAAAGATCTGATTTATATTTATTTCAGATTAAGAGATCCATGTGAATTTATAATTTAAAAATTTTAGATTTAAGAATTGATATGGAGTTTCCTTTGCTTTTGTTAACGAGGTCCTAATTGAATCTACTATTAAACGAAGATTTGATTTTTTGAAGCTTGTATGATTTTATGAAAGGATATTTGATAGATATTGAAGATCCTGATGATAAAAATTTTAGAAAAAAAAATAATGATTTGAAATTCTTATATATTCTGATTATGTCAAATTTGGTGGAGCATCGAAGGATTTTTTCATTGATTTGACTTATAAAATTTTTGATTTGAAAATTATCGAATTGAATTGATATGAGAATTAAAATTTGATTCACATTGATTATAGTAAATCTATATGATGTTTAAATATGATATTGGACTCAAGGGTTCATCAAGATTATTGTACACCAGTAAAAGTATGAATGAGAATCGAAAGTTAATCTTTGACTTCAATTGAAATTTAAAATTTTAGATCTTTTTATTGATAAGATAAAAAATAATTTGATCAAATTTTTTTTTTTGTGAAGCTAAAAATTTTGATTGTTAGATCACAGTGCGCAGCGGAAGCATGATAATCTGGATTACTTTGAGTAAGTCAGGAATGTTGACCCTTTGAGTTAAAGAATTATGATAGATGATATGATTTGATACAAAAAATTATTTGATATTAGAAAAAATAATATTTTAAAATTTTAATTATTTTAGATATTTAATGTGATTTTTTAAAGTAGTGCTTCCACCTACTATGCTAAAAAAAAAATATTTCGCATCCTAATTCTAGGATGAGTGGACCTTGATTTTTTATTTTAGATTTAGAATATTTAGAGATAAATTTTCTCTATCCTAGAATTAAATTTTATAATTTCTATTTATTAGAAAGAATTTGAGATTATTTATCGAATAATGATTTTGATCTTAGATTATTATACTCAAATATTTATCTCCAGAGTATAATAAAATTTGAAGTTTGGATTCTTTTGATTATTATTATTTCTCTGACTAAATGAAAAAGATTGAGGTTATCTATTGATATTGACGATTGTTCTACAAAAGATAGATTGGAGTTATTTATAATTTAATTTGATAATGAATCGATTAATTAAGAATAGTTAATATTTAGATAAAGAAATTGATATACTTACTTAGAATAGAGACATTGATTTTGATTATAAGAAAAATATAATTTTGATTTAGATCAATTTTTGAGTTATTGATTTTTTATTATGGAATGACTTAATGATAAAATTTGCTTTAAGAATTAGAATATTTAAGAGTTTGAATTTGAGTAAGAAAATTTCGATGACTAGAAATAGTGATATTGATTCAATCAACATGGTGATATTGATCTTTATGAAATGACTTAATGATGAAGTTGTATCGGAATTAAAATATCAAAAGTCGGAATGAGATTGAAATAATAAATCTTCAACTTTTGAAAGTACGAATAAGAAAAAAATATTTTTGAATTTTGATTGATTAGGATGTCATCAAATGATTCATAGAAGTATTTTTCTATCTTATGATGGGTTGAAATTAAGAGTGATTAATATTTTAAAAATAAATAAATGATGATGAAAAATAAAATTCTTATTCAAGAATTAAGATATTGATTTTTTTCTATTCACAAGAGATAGATTTGATTTTGATCTAGTTATAAGGTATTGAACATTATTTTATAGAGAATGAGAGCATAATTTGAAATTTTGAAATATTAAAAATCTTTGAGATGTTGGTCCTGATAAATAAGAAAATGAATGTTCCATTTCAGATAGATATTGATGTACTGATTTTTCTTATAAATGATTTAAGAATGAATTTATATCAAGAATTAGAATATTAAAATATTTATGGATGAGATTCAAGTAAGAAACTATGAAACTAAGCAAGAAAAATTTCGAGGACAAATTTTTTTAGAGGAGAAGAATATGATGGCCCGGCCCGAGTAAGAATCCCAGCCCACCAAAGTCAAAAAAAAAAAATAGAGGAGAAGAACTCCCGAAGGGAGTCTTCTTCCTCCTCTCGCCGGCTCCCAATCGGAGTCGGAAAAGATCCCTCCTCTCGCTCTATTTAAGGAGGAGATACCTCCTCTCTCCCTTCCACGAAGATCCTAAGCCCAGTCGGCGGCAATCGCCGGAAAACCACCGCGGAAGACCGACCTGTGCCCGTCCAATTTGCTCACCGAAAAGCCTCGCCGGCGTCGAGGTAAGCCTCCTTCCCTTCCTCTCTTCTCTCCTTTCTTTTCCATGCCGGTGTGCATGCTCGCCGGCGACCGGAGTCGCCGGATTTTTTTGAGAAAAAGGGGGTTTCCGATTTCGTTGGATGTTTGGGCGCCGGTGGTCACCGCGACCACGATTTGGCCCTCCTCTTGTCGTTGGGCCGTCCTCTCCTGCGACGGCCACCCACGCCGGCTGCGCGCGGTCGGAACTCCAAGGAGGGGACTTGCCGGTCCCCTATTTCAGCCAGGAAAAGGAAGCCCGAAGAGAAAAGAAAAAGAAGAAGAAGGAAAAAGAAAAAGAAGAAGAAGGAAGAAAAAGAAAAAGAAAAGAAGAAGGAAAAGAAAAAGAAAAAAAAAAGAAAAAAAAAAAAAAAAAAAAAAAAAGAAAAAAAAAAAAAAATAATATAATAATAATAAATAGGATTTTCTTCCTCTCTCTTCTGTGAAGAAAAAAAAAAGAAAGAAAAAAAGAAAAGAAGAAAGAAAAAATAAAATAAATTAATTAATAAATAATGATATAAATAATAAAATATGAGAAAGATAGTTTCTCTCTTCCCTCTCTCTCTTCAGTCTAACTAGTATTTTCTCTCTCTAAATTGGATTTTTTCTCTCTATTTTCTCTCTCTAAATTTCTCTCTAGATTATTTCTCTCTCCTAAGATTTTTTAAAATTTTGAGAAGAATGATGATGAATTTAAATGATCCTAGTGATGGATTTTTGATCTGGGATCGTCGGACGGTACACCGACATCCACTTTGATCAGATCAGTATTTTTAGATTTTTTTCTCATGATTTTATTGAATTGTCCACATATAATTTCAGCATGATTTGATTCGATCGATCGGATTTGTTGAATCATATTGTTGAAGAATTCAAGATGATTTTTCTCTCTAGAATTTTCTTTTCTTTCTCTAAAATATTCTCTCTCTTGATTGATTCTCTCTCTAAAAAGGTTAGTGAATGAAGAAATTTTTTTAATAGTCCTGATTGATTCTAATGAAGAATCCTGATCCATGGTTGTCAGACAGCGTACTGGCACCCACCTTAATCAGACCATGAATCTTTAGATTTGATCATCCATGATCCCGATCTAGTCATGACTTGATTTGATCATGTTGATTTCATCAATCGAGATATTGGATCAATCGTAATTTGGATTGTGTCACCTGATCAATTCGAATTATACCTCATGAATTCTCTCTCTCTGATTTTTCTCTCCACTTGATTTTATGAAATCGATGAAGAAACCTCGTTCCTATCACTTCTTATTCGATTTGATCTGATAGTCAAACTTTGAATCGTTTAGGTCCTAATTAGATTTTGATTAGATAAATTAGATGATCGGACCCAATCTAAATCGTTGAAATATGGTATTCGTATTCTTTCTAATTATTGAAATTGATTCTGTATAGGATTGTGGACGTTTGATCATGGGATATCGCGATATGATCTACGAACAGAATTTT